>NW_006400145.1:719391-734231 GCF_000299155.1 Elephantulus edwardii
TCCTGTCACTTACAATGTTGTACTTCAAGATGGATCTAGAAATTACTTTTTTTACTATAAAGGCAACCCCATTTTTCCTTGTCTTTTCATCTCCGGAGTAATATATCATATGGTCATCAATTTCAGAAGTTAGCAATTGTCTGACTAAAAGATCTATTTTCTTAATTTTCTTTTTGTTGGTACTGAGAATATACACAGCAAAACTTACACCCACTTGAACAGTCCCTATTTGTATATGCTAGTGGCATTGATTGACTTCTTCAAGCTGTTCAGCTTCTTTTACTTTCTCACTTCCCATTAACATTAAATTAACATTAACATTAACATTAACATCAACTAACTAACCTAAAAGTTTGCTATCTAACCTTTCAAGTTGTCCTTGTCAGCAGGTCTATATATATTGTTCTTTTAAAGAACATAATGTTCAAGGCAGACATTATTTGCTAAGGAATACAAATTATTGTTTGGTTTAAGGAAAACGTTACTGTTTTGATATTTAAATATTATCTCAGGGCAATAATTTCTCTGTAGCCTTACTGCTTCAGAATCTGGATTCATTGAGAATTTGAAATGTTGTTCTGTATTTGTCTCCTTTTTAAAAAGCTGTGTTGTGTTTTAAATTTTTTAAATTTTTATTCATTCATTGTTACACATTTTCTGCTCTCCCCCTTCATACTCCCTCCCCAAGTCCACTTTGTAATACACCTCTTGTTCCAGATTGTTGTCATGAACATAACTCCTAATCATATATTCCTTCTAGATCATTCTTCTCCTCATCTGTTCCAATGCAGTGTTTGTTATCTATCAGCTCTTTTCCTATTCTCTCACCAACTCCTGAACGTTAGTTATAACAGTAGTGTTATATAGTATTTGTACTTTTGTGACTCGATATTTAATTCAGCACAATGTCCTCTAGGCTTACTCATGTTTTGTAATGGTATACAACTTCATTGTTTTTCAGTGCTGTGTAATATTCCATTGTGTAAACTATAGTTTTTCTAGCCATTGTTGATGGGCACTTAAGTTGCTTCCATCTCTTTGCTATTGTGAATAATGCAGCAATAAAGATGGGTATGCATACATTTGTTTGAGTCACGGCTCTGGTTTCTTTATAGTCCCAGAAGTGGGATAGCTGAGTCAAATGGTTTTTCTATTTCCAACGATTTCAGAAAGCATCAGACCACCTTCCACAGTGGCTGTACTATTTTATATTCCCACCAGCAGTGAATAAGAGTTCCAATCTCTTGCCAGCATTTGTTGTTTGCTTCCCTGTTGAACTTTGTTATTATTGCTGGAGTGAGATGGTATCTCATGGTTGTTTTTATTTGCACCTCTCTGATAGCTAGGAATTTTGAACATTTCTTCATATGTTTGTTTCCCATCTGCATATCTTCTTTGATGAAGTGTTTATTCTTATTCTATGAAATTTGTTAACAAAATGTTCAGCTGTGGTATCTGGGCACAAATAGGTACAGTTCTTCTGGTCTCATGGCAAAAGAGGCAGTTACTCCTGGCGGCAATTTGCAATGCATTCCATTTGCTCCTGTTCCTAACACTCTGTCCTCTGTTGCACCAGGTTTTTGATCACTTGCTATGCATCTGAGAGCTGGACAATGAATAAGGATGACAGGAAGAGAATTGATGTCTTTCAGCTGTGGTGTTGGAGAAGAGCACTGAACATCCTATGGACAGTTAAAAGACTAAACAGATATGTTTTGGAGAGGGTGCAGCTGAGTGCTCTTTGGAGGCAAGAATGATGAGGCTTCACCTCACATACTTTGGACATGTTGCTAGAAGAGGCTATTCCTTGGCAAAGGACATGATACTTGGAATGGGGAAGAGTTGATAAAGGAGAAGAAGACCATCAACCAGGAAGATTGATGCAGCCAGTGACTGCTGCGATGGGATCTTGTGTGTCAAGGAAGTGTGAGGATAGCACAGGATAGAACAGGGTTCAGAATTGTTCATAGAGACACTATGAGTTGTATGTGACCTGACAGCACCCAACAACAACAACAATGTACTTTAAATAACCATTCGTGAGCTTTTAAGATCCCAGACACTACACAATGAACTGGAAGACAGAACAAAAACACTAAACAGATCTTGTTGTGGTGTGCTGTCAAGTTGGAACTGACTCACAGCCAACCCTCTAAAATTTTTCAGAGGCAGTAAATTGCCCATTCTTCTCCTACAAAGCAAATTGTGGACTCAAACCACATGCCTTTGGGATTATTGTGCAGCTTCTTTTTTTTTATTATTAAATTTTATTAGTTTTAATGAACATTTACAGAATATTGTGCAGCTTCTTATCACTAGGCAAACAAAGATACTAGGCCAATTACTTGAAATGTCTTAGGAAAGAATAACCCTAAACTTTCAAACCAAGAAGTCAAATCTCGTAATGTGTTTGGTTGTATACAAACAGCCTCAGGTTCTGCTCTTTCTCATTTAAATTTTTGTAAATATATCTATCAACAATATTTGTCAATACCTTTTTACTAGTGTACACTCATTGACTTCAATTACATTGTCATTCACTGTCATTAAGTCAGAACCATGTGACAGCTGACCTTCTGTAAATTTTCAGAGGCTGTGTGTCGCACAGGAGTAGATTGCCTATCTTATTACCATGGAGTCACTGGCAGAGAAAGAGTAATACATTAACAGACTATACAAATTCTACCCTAATCAACATAATAACCATTACAGTAAATTAAAATTTACTGCTTCATAAGCAAAAATAATCTTTTCTCCCTCACATACCTGGTAACTACTGGTAAACTTGGGCCTCTGTACCTTTGTCTTGTCTTGTCTTGAGCTAGTGAATACGGAGCGAGCCTGCCAACCCAAAGGCAAGAATTTCAAATTCGCCAGTGGTTCTCAGGAAAATGGACAATCTCCTCCTCTGCAATTTAGAGCCTCTGAAAACCTGCTGTATGGGAGATGCCAGCTATGAGTCAGTTCTCACTTAGTGGCAATAAATTTTGAGTTTTATTGTTTCATACGTGAGGTCATATAATATTTGTCCATTTGTGACTGACTTATTTCACTCAGAGTAATAAGCTCCGTGATTATAATTTATGAAACCCAGCTTTATTTATACCAAGAGTTGAGTGCCTTTTGGAAGGAGATAGAGCATGTTGGTAAATGTGTGGACCCCATTTACTCAGCTGGGCCAGTTCTTAAATTTTTCACACTGAAACTCTGTCATTTTTTATTTGATGTTTCTTTTTAAAAGTCATAGGCTGCTCTCCTCAGGACTCCAAAGAGAGATCTGCATGACTCCTTTTGTCCCTCACGAGTACATTTGACCTCCATGACATGTTCAGTGGCCCACCCCTGGAGTGATATCTATTTCCCCGGATCTTGGGTAGCATTAATGGCTGGAAGTGCTGCAGGCTTCAAAGCACCAGATGAGTCCCTGTGGCAGGTTCCTCTGACATTAGCAGACACCTGGACAAACACAAAGGATCCAGCGCAGTTCTTTTTTTTTTCCCTGCTACACATTTTTTCTGAGCTCAATTTCCCAGAACTACCTTTTTCTGATGACTCATAAAGAGGCTTTTGTGTTGTTGGAGGCTGGGGCAGAGGTGGGTGTTGGATCAGAAGCGTCTCAGAGCTAGGTCTTTCATCTTCAGATACTCTGCCAGCCAGAAGTACTTCTGGCCTTCACTGTGACCAGAAAAGGCTGGCAGCACAATGGATGCATAATAACTTGTCCTTTCCACTGCTAACTCTGCCTGTCACAGGAAATTCCAGATTAAGTAACCATTTATTGATTATTCATAAATTAATATATACCTAAGTTTTAGTTCATGGCATAGTACCTGACCCTATAGAAGCACAACAAATATTTATTGCATAGGTAAATGAACTAATGAACAAAAGCCATAGTTCAATTCTAGAACAAAGCCATATCTATAGGGGCTAAACCACTTGTTTTAGTTTGTATGCTCTCTAGAAGCAGACTTTCAAACATGAATTTGAGTGAAAATAGTTTCTTTTTTTAAGCGATCCCAGAAAACTCCAATAAGACAACGGACAATGAAAAGCAACCAATAGAAGTTGTTTTGTTCATGTAAATGTTTATGAAAATTAATAAAATATAATTATAGAAAAAAAACCAAAAAACAAAAAACAAAACAAAACAAAAAAAAGAAGTTGTTTTGTTCAGCTAATTACTCCTGTTGGCAACTGAGGTTTAATCCGATAGGGGATTTCTGCAATCCAGAGAAGAGCACCCAATTCTAAGGGATCATATTGGAGAAGAATGAGTTGAGCCCTGTAAAAAAGAGCAAGGGCCACGCAGAGGAGACAGCCATATGATACAGTCTTCCACCAACCAAGATAAGACTTTCACTAACTCCACAAGGGGAAATATCCCAGTCATCAGCATTTACAACACAAAACCAATTTCTATGTTTCCCAAGCTTCTGTACCTCTTTCAACTCAAAACAACACCAGCCTTATGCTCTACTGGATCCAAAATTCATTGCAATAGCTCACAGACTACACAAATCATATTGTTGTTGTTGATGTTATGTTGTTATGTTATTTTATGAGACTCATAGTGACCTTATGTACAACAGCCCCAAACCCTGTGTCATTCTTATAGTCTCTGATACACCTATATCTATTACCCCAGTCACTGAATCAATACGTCTATTGAGGATCTTCCTCTCCTGCTCTATCCCTCCACCCTCCCAGGCATGAGACGTCCCTCTCCAAGGACTGATTCCTTCTTGCAACATGTCCAACAAAAGTATGTCAGATGAAGCTTCAGAATTTTTGCCTCCAAGGAACAGCCTGGTTTAACCCTCTCCAGGAGTAATCTGTTTGTTCTCTTAGCAGCCCAACTCTCTTCTCCAACACAACAGCTCAAAGGCATCAATTTTCCTTCTATCATCCCTAGTCATTGTCCAGCTCTCTGGTGTATAGCTAGTGATTGCAAAAACCATGGCCTGTATCAGGCACACCTTAGTCTCCAGACTCACATCATTGATCTTTAATATTTGGAGAGGTCTCTGACAGCAGACTTTCCCAATGCAATTTGTCTTTTAATTTCCTGGCTGTTTGTACCAAGAGTGTTGATTGTGGAGCCAAGCAAATGAAAGCTGTTAACAATTTCAGTCTCTTCACTATCCATCACAATGCTGCCAATCAGTGAGAATCTTTGTTTTCTTGACATTGAGTTTCAATCCATATTGAAGGCTACAGTCATTGACCTTCTGCACCAAGGGCTTCAGGTCCTCCTCATTTTCAGCAAGCAGGGTTGTGTCATCTGCATAACACAGATTGTTGAAGAGTCTTCCTCCAATCCTGATGCCACACATACAGCCCAGTCTCCTGGATAATCTGTTCTGCATATAGATTGAAAGGTATGGAGATAAGATACATTCCTGGTGTACACCCTTCCCAATTTTGAACCATGCTGGGTCTCCTTCCTCTGTTCTGACGACTGCCTCATTGTCCAAGTATAGGTTTCACATAAGCACAGTCTAATGTCCTGGGATTCCCATTCTTCTCAGTCAGCCACAATTTGTTACGATCCATGCAATCAAATGCCTTTGCATAGTCACTGAAACACAGACATTCCTCTGGTACTCCCTGCTGTCAGCCATGATCCATGTAACATTCGCTACAATATCCCAAGTAACATAACCCCTTCTAAACCCAGGCGGCACTTCTGGCAGTTCCCTGTTGATGTGCTGTTCCAGGGGTTTTTGGATAATCTTCAACAGAATTTTGTTTGCATGTGATATTAATGATATTGTTCTATAATTTCCACACTCTGTTGCATCACCTTTCTTTGGGATGGGTACAAATATAGATCTCTCCCAGTCAGTTGGCTAGGTAGTTGTCCTCCAGATCTCTTGGCACAATTTAGTGAGCACACCCAGGGCAGCATCTATTTGTTGAAATATCTCAACTGGTACACCGTCAATCCCTGGGGCCATATTAGAGATGTCAGAAGGCTATATAATTCAAGTTAGTAGCAGAATACAATCACTCAGTCAGGACAGCTGTTAAACTTGCCAGCACCTTAGTCTTCAACCTCACCATGACTTTATGCCCTATTACATTGTTCTTAATTCTGCCAATCATGGCTCACTCTCTCTCATTATCCAACAAATTTGAGCAAAGGTTCTCAATTCTTAAATGTTCTTAATTCGAAGATCATGGGGTAGCAGATCCAATGTCAACATCACCCCATGTGAAGGAAGGGAGGGTGGTTTCTGGTTCTCTTCTTCAGCTGCTGCTGCTCCTATAGACCCCTATCTGCGTGATGCAAGAATCTTTGACCCCGAAGGACGCACACTCTGCAAACTACTTTTTTTTGTTGTTGGTCGTGTGAGTCTCCAAATCTGCCAGAGAATCTAGTAAATTCAGTGGTGAGACTAGCTAATCTACTTGTGGATAGACCAACATGACCTGTTTGCATATTTCCACTCATCTACACGACAAAGTCAAAGTCAATGGCTAGGGAAGTAATTTTAAACAATAAACCCTTAATTAACACCACAGCCCCACCAGACATTAGAGAAATCAGAGGATTTAATTCCAGCCTGCTGTGTGTTCAGGCAGAGTGGCCAAAGTGAACCTTCAGGCAGAGATGGGCACTAGCCACTGGAAGTCAGACTGGCAGGCACCTCTTTTGTAGACAGCACTTGCAACAACTGTGACACCATCTCAACTACACATTTTTCATTCCCTTTCTCTCCTCTGCATCTTCAGCTCTTAGCCTGGTGCTGGAGATCAGCAGCTCCCCCAGACCTAAGAATAATATAAAAATCGAGCAGTCTGCTTGTTTGATCACATCATCTTCATCATCTGTTACTATTTATATGTGGTTAAGATAGAGATACATTTCATCAAGCCACACATTGATCATCATGTAATGCATGCTGGCTGCCTGTTTTGTCTGTGCCTTCATTTGCAAATCTCAATCTCTATGATTTAGTAATCTTTAGTTTGAAGGAAAATACTTATGTTCATTCAAGTGACCCACAAAGGAGTTTGTGTTGCTTTTGGTGTGTGTTTGTTTTTTTTTAATTTTTGTGTTTTAAAAGAAGTATTGTAAACTGGAGAGGTTGAACATATATTATTAATGGCATTATCTTGCCACTTCTTACCCAACCTGTAAAATTACACTCATAAAGTATCTAATCAGATATTATTTCATAATAAGGATGACAGACAAAGAATTGATACCTTTGAGCTGTGGTGTTGGGGAAGAGCCTTAAACATCCCATGGACTGGCAAGAGAACAAACAAATACATCTTGAAGTGGGTGCAGCTGGAGTGCTCTTTGGGGGCAAGAATGATGAGGTTTTGCTTCACATACTTTGGGCATGTTGTGAAGAGGTGCTATTCTTTGGAGAGGGACATGATGTTAAGAAGGGTGGAGGGTCAGTGAAGAAAAGGAAGGCCCTCAACCAAGTGGATTGACATGGTGATTGCTGCAATGGGCTCTTGTGTGTCAGGAAGTATGCAAATAACACAGGGTAAGGCAGAGTTCAGATATGTTGTTCATAGAGTTGTTATGAGTTGTACTTCACAGCACCTACAACAACAAGTTGTTATTGTTGGTATTGATTGCCTTCGAGTCAAGCACGACTCATAGCGGCCCTATGAACAAAAGGCCTGAAGCCCCTCTACCACTACCAACATTTATCAAAGTTCATAGAGTTTCCGGAGGCACGTTGTTTAGGAAGTGGATGCTACTCCTGTTTCCATGTTATTGTTGGTATGTGCCATTGAGTCGCCTGTGATGTATAGCAACCCCCTATGTGCAGCAGCTCTGAACCCTTCCCTGTCCTGAGCCTGTCTCACTAACTCCAACACACCGAGACCAAAACACAAAGAGGTGAAATGATTTCCCCAAGACCCCATAAAGATGAAACACCTATGCTTCTCACACTAACATTTCCAGAGGCTCATGGGAATGAGTACTTGTTAGGGACATGGGCCAGGGCATGGGGAAAAGATCTTGGTGGTGGGGAAAGAAAGTGAGGAGAGAAGAACAGCTTCACCTTATTTGACATTTGCTGCTGTTGCGTGTTGCTCTCAACTTGAATCCAATTCACAGAAACCTTGTTTCTAACAGCATAAAATTCTGCCCAGTGTAACTTAGTGGATAAGGAGTTGTGCTAACCACCCAAACACAGAAGTTTGAATCCACCAATTATTCCATGGGAGGAATATGGGCACTATCTTGCCAGATGATTTATAGCCTCTGACTCTCCAGGGTCAGCCATGAGTCGGTTCCTTTGACTGCAATGAGCAGAAGAGAATAGATTCCCATCAGTATGACTGCTGGTGTAAGTTAGTGTTCCCTCGATGTCCACGGGCCAAGTCGTCCATTTCAAGCCCTGTGCCTCCCTCGCTGAGCTGTGATTTCCTTTGATTTTGTTGTTCTTGTTCCACCCGAGAGGAACCTCTGTTCCCATTCTGAAGGCCACTGTTCAGGCCCATTCATTCTCAATGGCTCATTTAGTCCAGTGGGAGTTTGGATTTTCAGAACGTTTTCTCTTTTAAATTCTGCTTTTCCTTTCTTTCAAAGGGTCATGAAGAGCTTTAAGATGGCACGCATAAAAAGCTCTGGGTAAATGCGGCTTGTACTGGATTGTAAAATACTGTATTGTCCCGATGCTTAATTCTCCGTGTGAGACTGGAATGGGTAATTCCCGTGTCCTGAGGCTGAGGCTGAATATCAACAGTCTGAAGACTGGTAGCAAGAACACAGCTGCCCAAGCGCTCACGACTGCCTGGGATTACAAAACCAGCGCTTCGAGAGAAATTACAGGGAAGTCGGAGGGCTCACTGAGAAATTTACTTTTGTGTAAAGATCTTATTCTCTAGATTTTTGTAGTAAGGTAAAATGCATCATTTTTATAGAAGCAGATGATCTGGGGGAAGCTGTCCCTGACCTGGGGACAGTTGCTGTCTAGGGTCACATATAGCCATAAATCTTAGAGAGGACCTTACTTCACCCCACTGCTTTGAGCATTCACCCCTTCTTGTTTAGGGGGGGGCTGTGCCTGCATGAGGAGTCCTCTTTCTCAGAGCTTTTGAGACTCTTTTGACCCAGAAGTTCTCTTTTCGCTCCCTTTACATTGAGATCAAGGGCTTGCCTGATTCCGTGCCAGCGGGGTCAAGCACCCTCATGTTGGTTGTAGTTGGCTTTGTCTCCCCCTCTTTGCCTCTGCTAGTCCCTGCTGGGAAAGCTCCGTCCTGTCTTCCTCTCTGGCAAGATCAAGCCTCTCTGGTTTCAAGTCAACCTCCTTCATAAAATGTGGACTGTTGTATTGATCTACCTTCTCTTTGATTTCCATTAGTGTTGCAGTCATAATCACCCATCTTAACCCCATTTTTTAAAAATTCAAGTTTGGAAGCCATGTTAGACTTGTAAACTAATCAAAGACCATGATTTCCCCATAGTTTATATCTGTCATATGTACTATCTTGGGTCAAGGGATCTCTGGTGGCCTAGTGGTAAGGTGTTGTGGTATCAACCCAGAAGCACATGGTTTGAATCTATTAGCTGCTCCTTAGAAGAAGAATGGGCAATCTCATATCATGTGATTTACAACTTCTGAAAATCTCCTGGGGTGGGTCAACTACAAGTTGATTCTGATTTGACAACAAATAACAACATCATATGTCAAGAACTTGATGAATTTTCACTTGTTTGTGTTTTGCTTTTTTTTTTTTAAACTGAGTCCTTCATTGCTAGACAATTATACTGTACCAAATCAGATGTCTGAAAGAGTGCTTCACTCATGTAACTCCAAATGGTAGCAGAGATGTCCCTCTGGCACTTGTATCCACACATGTTGTTTCCAGAAAATATCTACTTGCACCACAAGCTGTCTGAACTGTGGTAGACTTTTACTAAACACTAGGAGCTATAGAAATGCTGCATTGACAGAAAGTGGCATTTCACTGAGGTTTTTTTTCTACTCATTATACAGAGTGACTACTGAGTTCCTCCGTGCTCAAGAGTCTCTGTGCTCACAACAATTGGGAACATAACGTGTGTAATAGGGATCCATTATAGATGCTGTCTATCAGGAAAGGAAAAGAATTCATGGGGAAGTTGTGCAATAGTGCTTGAAATTCCTCTCTCCACTCTGTCCCAGCAGGCAGCCTAGGTGCTGAGTCACTATGAAGTAGTGTGTAGTGAGCTCACAGGACTTTGAAAGGGTCACCACCTCTCTAACACTCCTCCTGGGTGGAACGGGTGGGCGGTGGGAATGGCCAAACGTGACTGTCTGGGAAAGCTCACTGATGAGCTCATTACAGAAACAAAAGGGAAAGCAAATATAGATGCACTCTGGAAATGCTCTTGATGAAAGAACATGAAGCCAACAAATGGGAAAGGATTTTCTTTTGTCACCTGCCAAAGACCTAGCAGAGGCCAAAGGGGCACCCAGAGATATGAATGCAAAGCACTTGTTGAAAAGCTATGGAGATGAAACAATCACTAAACCAGCATTTGAAAGTGGTAGACATGGACACCAAAAGGAAGTGAGTGGACCAGGGACCACTGTCATATATGGAGCATTTGGATGATGGTCTCTGTTCCATGTGCTTTAACAAGAGTGTTCCCAGGTGGAAAATTGGAAAATGGAAAATGGAATCATCACAAAGCAGAGACGATCCTCCTAAACAGGCTCTTCACTTTGTAGCAGCAGTGGAGTGCGAGGAAAGCTCCTCTATATAGATATGAAGTCCACCAGGAGGGGAATCCCTGAACACTTGCTTCATCAAGTAAATTTAAAATGTGCAAGACTTTTCCTGTTGTTTTATTAGAGTTCTCTAAGTGACCCTAAAGGCCACTTCCTATTCAATGTTTCCCAGTAAATGTGACAAGTAATACATAAATGCCTGGCCATCTAAAATGAAACAATGAATCAAACTGCCCTATTAAAAAACTAGATTTTGGAAGGTTGGGTGGGTTCACCACACTGAGGATTTTACACTGTCTTCAAACTTGAATCTCAACATATTCAGTATGAAAAATCTAAGATCAGATGCTTTTCTAAGGAAATTGCTATTCAATCAGTAAACTCAGAAAAAGCAAATAGGTACAATTGGCCATATTTTACCTTTCTGATATCTTCTTGGAAATGTGGGAAAAAATATCACTTTCTTGGTCTCTCCCAAAAAGATATGTGTGTGTTAAGTAGCAACAACATTCTAAGTGTAAAAAAAAAAAAAGTTTGGTTAATATTTGCCATGAAGCTGAAATGAAAAAAAAAAAATTACATTGAAAAACTGAGGAAGGGGGAAATATACCATGTCTATTGACACGTAAGAGATTTCTCTTGTTATTGTTATTGTTATTATTATTGTTATTGTTATGTCCTGTCAAATTGAAACTGACTTGTCGTTGACCCTCCAATAGGTTTTCAGACACTGTAAATTACAAGAGAGATTGCTCAACTTTCTCCCAAAAAGCAATAAATAAATTTGAACTACTTATCATCAGATTGGCAGTGTAACTCTTTACCTATTGGGCCACCAGAAGCTGTCTTTGAAGCAAGAAAAATTGGTTGCCAGAGAACTTCCAGAAATACAAGCTGGGTGTAGAAAAAGCAGTGACACTAAGGATATCATTGTTGATGTCAAGTGTATCTTGGCTGAAAGCAGAGAGTACCAGAAGTATGTCTATTTGTGCTTTATCAACTATGCAAAGGCATGTTAGTATGTAGATCACAACAAGTTGTGGCTAACATTAAGAAGATGGGAATTCAGAACATTAGATTGATTGTGCTCTTGCAAAACCTATACCTAGACTAGAAAGTTGTCTGAACAGAGAAAGGCACCACTGCATAGTTCAAAAATCAAGAAAGATTAGGGTCAAGATACATACTTTCTCCATACCTTTTTAATCAAGATGCTGAACAGATCTTTCAGTGCTGTGTTGTTGTTATGTGCCATCGAGCCTCTTTGCGATTCATAGAGACCCTAAGTACAACAGCCCTAAACCCTGCTCTATCCTGTGCCAATTGCACTGCCTCTGACACACCCATCCCGATTACCCCAGTCACTGAATCAATCCACCTCATAGAGGGCCTTCCTCTCCTGCGCTGTCCCTCCACCCTCCCAAGCATGATGTCCCTCTCCAAGGACCGGTCTCTCCTTACAACATGTCCAAAGTAAGTTAGACAGAGCCTCAGAATCCTTGCCTCCAAGGAGCAGCCCAGTTTAACCCTTTCAAGGATGAATCTGTTTGTTTTCTTAGCAGTCCATGGTATATTCAATATCCTTCTCCGGCACCACAGCTCAAAAGCATCAATTCTCCTTCTATCCTCCCTATTCATTGTCCAACTCTCTGATGCATAACAAGTGATAGAAAAGACCACGGCCTGTATCAGGTGCACCTTAGTCTCCAGAGAGACACCATTGCTCTTCAGTACTTTGGAAAGGTCCCTAACAGCAGACTTTCCCGTCGCATTGTGTCTTTTAATTTTTTGGCTGCTATTGCCAAGAATGTTGACTGTGGAGCCAAGCAGACTAAAGTTGTTAACAGTCTCAATCTCTTCACTATCCATCCTGATGCTGCTAATTGGTCCAGTGGTGAGAATCTTTGTCTTCTTGACATTGAGCCTCAAATCCATAGTGAAGGCTGCAGTCCTTGACCTTTTGCAGCAAGCGCTTCAGGTCCTCCTCAGTTTCAACAAGCAGGGTTGTGTCATCTGCATAACACAGATTGTTGATAGATCTTCCACCAATCCTAACACCACACTTCTCCTCATAGAGTACAGCCTCTCAGATAATCTGTTCTGTGTACAGGTTGAAAAGGTATGGAGATAGGACACATCACTGGCGTATACCCTTCCCAATTTTGAACCATGTAGTGTTTACTTGGCTCGGGTCTGACAACTGCCTCTTGGTCCAAGTATAGGTTTCTCATTAGCACAATTAAGGGTTCTGGGATTCCCATTCTTCTCAGAGTCAGCCACAGTTTGTTATGGTCCACACATTCAAATGCCTTTGCATGATCAATGAAACACAGATAGACATTCTTTCCAGTATTCCCTGCTTTCAACTAAGATCCATCTGACATCAGCTACAATATCCCTAGTACCACAACCCCTTCTAAACCCAGCCTAGACTTCTGGCAGTTCTCTGCTGATGTGCTGTTCCAGTCGTTTTTGGATAATCTTCAGTAGAATCTTGCTTGCATGTGAAATCAATGATATTATTCTATAGTTTCCACACTCTGTTGTGTCACCCTTCTTTGGAATGGGAACAAATATAGATCTCTTCCAGTCAGTCGGCCAAGTGGTTGTTCTCCAGATTTCTTGGCACAACTTGGTGAGCACATGCAGGGCAGCATCCATTAGCTGAAATACTTCAATTGGTATACCATCTACTCCTGGGCCTTTATTTTTTGCTATTTCCTTCAAAGTAGCTTGAACTTCTTCCTTCATCACCATAGGCTATGGCTCATATATAAATGCATGAAATTCTTCTGTGCCTGCCAATTCCTTTCTATACAGTTACTCCGTATATTCTTTCCATCTTCTTTTGATACTTCCTGGATAATTTAATATTCTGCCAAAAGCATCCTTGATTATAGCAACTCGAGGTTTGAATTTGTTCTTCAGTTCCTTGAGCTTAAGAAATGATGAACTAGTTTGGCCCTTTTGATTTTCTGACTCAAACTCCTTGCACATTTCATTGTATGAAGTAGAATGTAACATCAGGATTGGAGAAAGACTCATCAGCAACTGGTTTTGTGTAAATGACATAATCTGGCTTTCCTAAATTTAGGAGCATTTGAAATGTTTACTGTAGAAAGGCAAGGATTTCAGTCTTCATTTTGTATTGTATCTCAACATCAAGAAAATAATGATCTTCACCACTGAGTAAATAAGCAAGCATGATGGTAGATGGAGAAAGGATTGAGGTTGTTAATGATTTCATTTTGCTCAGGTCCAGTCCACAAGCAACAATCTTGGCACCAACAATAAGAAAATCAAAATATGTATTGTATTGGGAAAATCTTTTTGCTATGCTTCTCAAAGCTGGACAATGAATAAGAATGAAAAAAGAATTGATGCCTTTGAGTTATGGTGCTGGAGAAGAGTATTGAAAAATAACATGAGCTGCAAAGACTAGAAACAGATTTGTCCTAGAGGGGATGAAGTGAGGTTGTTCTTTGAAGATTAAGGATTTGGAAACATCGTGTCTCACATAATGTGGCCACGTCACCAGGATGGACCAGTTCTTGTAGAAGGACATCATACCCGGAAAGGTAGAGAGTTAGCACAGAAAAGGAAGACTCTGGATGAGATAGATTGACACAGTGATTATGGGAATGGAGGAGGTGTGTCAGAAATCTTGAGTTTGACTCAGGATAGGCCAAGTCTCAGAACCATTCACAAGCTTTCTCAGTCCTCATTGACTCACACACAGTAACAAATGTAATTAATCACAGTATTAGTTAAACCTTTATTTTATATTGCGTTTTCCTTCACTCAACTTAGCTAACTCTTCTAGTCTGTGTAAGTCTTAATTCCCTTATGTATTAAAGAAACATCATGAAGATACCTACCTCATAACACTGAGAGTTAAATAATAATATCCATGTGAAGATCTTAACATGGGGCCTGGCACGAAAATATTATAAAAATGTCAAAGAAAATGATGTTGTTGTTGTTGTTATATGCCGTCGAGTCGCTTGCGACTCATAGTGACCCTATGTACAACAGCCTTAACTCTGCTCCGTCCTGTGCCAATCGCACTGTCTCTGACACTCCCATCCCGATTATCCCAGTCACTGAATCAATCCACCTCATAGAGGGCCTTCCCCTCCTACGCTG
>NW_006400145.1:738256-752544 GCF_000299155.1 Elephantulus edwardii
CTGTTGTGCATAGGGTCGCTATGAGTCGGAAACGACTCGATGGCACATAACAACAACAACAACAACAATATGACTGGAAATCCAAAGTCTCTGTAAATTTTTACTGACATTAATAATAAATTTAAATTAAAATAAATTTAAGTTACAGTAGGAAGGCAATGGATTTATAACAGCTCATGCTAATAACAGTATATCGTGGCATGGAGGAGGAATAGTGGAACTGTATCCACATTTACAATATTCTTCTTACCAAAACCACTTATGGAAAATAGGAACTGCATTGCAACATGTATCTCTGGATTGGAAATGATCATATTGATAATATTTCTAGCTTCAGGCCTTTTGTTCATAGTGTCACTATGAGTTGTGCTCAACTCAAAGGCAATCAACAACAACAACAACATCCTATGATTCAATTGTTCTATTTCTAAGAATTTAAATTAGGTAAATAATTATTTCTTTTGCACATATGTTCATTTTAATAATAAGTAAACAATAATTGAAAATATAAAAAACTCAATTACAGAAAATTATGAAATGAATTTGGTATAGCCTAGACTGCGGTACTATTTAACAACTAAAATATATATAAAATGGTGTACATCTTAATGACTTAGAAGGAAAACAAATAATGTTAAATGAGAAAAAACAAGATGAAAGAAAGGAGGTTTATGTTGTAATTCTTGTTATGTGCTGCCAAGTAAGACCATCCAGCAGCTTTTCAGAGGCTGTAAACCACGTGGAAGGTGATAGCCCATCTTTCTCTCATAGTGCAGCTAATTGAATTGAACTCCCTGCTTTGGGTTGGCAGCACAGCTCCTTACCACTAGTCCACCACAGCTCCCTCTTCCTACACTGGAATGGACTTCTAAAATCAGAGTGAAAAGAACCAAACAGTTAAGAAACACTGTTAATGAAGTTTCCATTTTCTACTATTAAAAAAGTTTGATCTCTACGTTACCGTATAATCTCTACCTCAACCATATAAATGAATGAAAGATAGGGGAAGGGAAGGTCTAAATTAAGAAAAAATCATTTAAAAATGTTGTGTGTTATTGTTATGTGCTGCCTAGTCAGCTGACCCTCATAGCTGACCCTCCAGCAGTTTTCAGAGAAGATTGCCCATCTTTTACCTGTAGAGCAGCTGGTGGATTCAAACTACCTGCCTTTGAGTTGTTAGCAGTGAAACTCCTCACCACTAAGCTACCAGAGTTCCTTTAAAAAAAATTAAAGGAAACTTTCTTGGTGGCCTAGTGGCAAGAAGCTGCACTACAATCTCAAAGGCACATGGTTCGAGGCCACTACCTGCTCGGTAAAAGGTGGGCAATCTCCTCCTGCGCAACTAACTGCCTCTGAAAATCCTGCAGAGTTCCGACTTCATGGTACACAATAACAACAACAACAATGAAAAACCTTACTTCAACAAGATATGTAAGAAAAAAGAATAAGATTAGGAAATTCTCTTCAGAAACACAGCATTTGTTTATTCAACATTTTTAATATATTGAATACGCAATATAGTGACACAACCTTGCTGGCTAAATCTGAGGAAGACTTGAAGTATTTGTTGCAGAAGGTCAAGGACTACATTCTTCAATATGGATTGCATCTCAACATCAAGAAAACAAATATTTTTACCACTAGGCCAATTGGCAGGATCATTATAGATAAATGGAGAAGATACTAAGATTGTTAACAATTTCATCTAGCTCAGATCCACAGTCAACATTCTTGTCACTATAAGTCAGGAAAGAAAGAAAGAAAAATTACACCCAAGAAAGTCTGCTTTCAAGGGTTTCCCCAGAGTGCTAAAGAGCAACACTGTCAGTCAAGAAACTAAGGTGTGCTTAATCCAGTTCTTGGTCTTCTCAATTGTTTGGTATGCATCTGAGAGGTGGACAATGACTAAGGCTCACAGAAGAAGAGTCAATGCCTTTGACTTGTGGTGCTGGCGGAGAGTATTTAAAATATCATGGACTGCCAAGAGAACAAACAGGTCTATCCTGGAGAGGGTGAAGCCAAGTTGCTTTCTGGAGGTAAGGATTTTGAAACTCTATGTCACATACTTAAGGTATGTTACCTGAAGGGACCAGTCCTCAGAGAAGGACATCATGTTTGGAAAGGTAGACAGTCAACACAGGAGAGAAAGACCATGAATGAAATGAATTGACACAGTGACTGCGGCAATGGGGACAAGTGTGTAAGAGATAGATTGGCTCAAAATAGGGCAGGACTCAGAGTTATTGTTCAAAGGGTTGTTGTAAGTCACAGGCAACCCAGTGGCACATAACAACAATTACAATGCCAGGGGGATTTGGTACTCTAGTGGTAAGGAGTCGTAATGTCAACTCGAAGGCACTCGGTTTGAATTCAATAGCTGCTTTGCAGAGAAAAGATAAACAGTTGCCTCCTGTGCTATTTACAGCCTCTGAAAACTATCTTGAGGGTCAATTATGAGTCTGTTCTGACTCAAGACACTCAGCAACAGCAACATTACAATGCCAAGTACTGTTTTAAGCTCTTGGTACATAGCTTATGATGCTTCTGTCTTCTTTATATTTACCTCAAGAAGTATCAAAATTCAGTCATTTAATTTTTTGTAAAGAAAACATTTATTGGGGTTTGGGGAAGAGATGAAAAGATAACTACAGTGATGGAAAATTAGGTTGATTAAGGAGACGGTTGTACAACCGACTGTAATTGCTATCAATACATTATGTTGGTGGGGTTTTTTTTTTGTTTTTTGGTTTTGTTTTCACTTTTTATTTTCTATTGGACAAATATTATATAAGCCATTATTGTAGAAATAGATAACTGTAAAATGTGTATGAGGATCTAAGGGGGGAGGATGAGAGGGGTGAAGATGGGCAAGAGGTGGGTAATAACAGGGTTGCACATGCTGGGTGAAGGGAGATATGGGTAAAGGAAATGAGAAATATCCAGTGTGAATACAATGTATATACAAACTATGTAAGTAAAATTATTTTTACATGAACAAAAGATTTAACTGACATTTGACCAAAAAAAATGTCTTAGTTATCTAGTGCTACTATAACAGAGATGGCTATACTGTAACAAGTGCAGGGCTTTAAAACAGAAATTGTTTTCTTTTAAAGATTAGAAGGCTATAAATTCAAATTCTTTAAGCTGCAATTTGCTATTGTTGTTATTATGTACCATCAAGTTGCCTATGACTCACAGTAACCCTATGTACAACAGCTCTGAAGACTCCCTATCCTGAACCAGATTCACTGACTCTGACACACCTACCCTTAGTAACTCAGTTACTGTGTCAATCGATTTCATCTGGGGCCCTCCTCTCCTGTACTGTTCCACTACCCCTATAGCATGATGTCCTTCTCCAAGGACCGGTCCTTCCTGGCCACATGCCCAAAGTATGTGAGATGGAACTTCAAAATCTTTGCCTCCAGGGAGAAACTCCTCCAGCATCACAACTCAAAGGCATCAATTCTTCTTCTGTAATCCACAGTCATTGTCTAGCTCTCTGATCCACAGCAAGTAATAGACATAATTGAGCAAATTCAGGGGAGCTCTGGTGGCCTAGTTGGTAGGGAATTGGGCTGCCAAGTCTAAGAAGCGTGATTCATATCCACCAGCTGGCCCTGCAGAAGACAAATAGACCATATTCTCCCTTGAAATCTACAGCCTCTCAAAATCCACTAGAGAGGTCTGAGTCAATGCCACTGAGTTTGTCTTATTTGGTTTTGAAATTAAAATTTAAGATACCAGCTTCAGAGGTATTGATTTTAGGTATTGTTTTTGTTGTTAAGTGCTGTCAAGTCAAACACAACTCATAGCAACCCTATGAACTAAAGATGTGAAACCTCTTCTATAACTATCATAGTTTCTCTATGTTCATATAGTTTCCAGAGACATGTGATTTAGGAAGTAGATGCCACTCCTGCTTCCAAACCTGAATCAATCTGGGAGTTCCACCAAACACTGTCCATGATGGATAACAATTATGGCATTTGACATGCCTATGGCATAGCGTTCAGCATCACAGCAACCCCAAGTTACTTCTGTACAGCCAATAGACCACTGCTATACCACTTAGAAGAGTGTTCATCCCAAAACCAATTAGCACTAGGCCCAAGGGGCTATAGGTCTGAGGGCCCTATCACCTTTTAAATACAAGGCACACCCACATAGAGACTTCTTAGACTTGGCATCCCCTATTATGAACCATCTTCATGATCTTTGATATCTTTCAGCCCATCATTAAGGTCACTTTAGTTAAACCATGTTGTTGAGGGTCCTCTCTCTCTCTCTCTCCCTCTACCTTGTTAGAAATTAGCTAGTTATTGAATCATTTGGGGAAAACCTTGCCAAGTAAGCTATTACAGCACAACCTAAACCCATATAAACTAAAGGTTACAATGAAGGGCAATGGCCAGTCCTCATCCAATCAAATTTACAAGATTTACACCTTGCTTTATAAGGAAGTGTCCAGTGGCTAACAGAACTGACATGCTTAGTAAGAATCAGCCCCCCAAGCAACCAAATTAACATACAAATAGGCAGAGACCTAAAGGCAGTCTGTGACTTCACAAACAGATCAGAGTGGGAACCTCTACCAACATTACTCCATTGGACCAAAGCCCTGTGTTGCACAAAGCCTGGCTGGGGAGGAAGTAGACAAGGTTCAAATCTGCTGTTTATAGGGTATCTGTGAGTTGTAGTCAACTGGAGGGCATCTAACAACATATACTATACATTTCAACATTCTATAGTTTGTTGTTGACTCATAGTAATTCTATGTATAACAGCCCTAAATCCTTCTGTATAATGTGCCAATCTTATTGTCTCTGAAAACCTACCCCCATTACGCCAGTCACTGATTCAATCTATTACTTCAAGGGTCTTCCTCTCCTGCGTTGTCCCTCCACCCTCCCAGGCATTATGTCCCTCTTCAAGGACTGGTCTCTCCTTGCAACATGTCCAAGATATGTCAGACAAAGCTTCAGAAAACGTTCAGAAATTCTATGAACTTTGATAAATGTCATTATAGAAAGGCTTCAGGCCTTTTGTTCATAGGGTCACTATGAGTCGTGATCGACTCAAAAGCAATCAACAAAACCAACAACAGGCCGAACTTGTTTGTTCTCCTAGCAGTCCATGGTATATTTAATACTTTTCTCCAGCACCACAGCTCAAAAGCATGAATTCTTCTACTATCATCACTGATCATTGTCCAGCTTTCTGACACAAAGCAAGTAAATGCAAACACTATGGCCTGGATCAGGCACACCTTGGTGTCCAGACTAACATCATTGCTCTTTAGTACTCTGGAGAGGTCCCTGACAGAAGACTTTTCCAGTGCAATTTGTCTTTTAATTTCCTGGTTTCAGGTACCAAGAGTGTTGATTGTGGAGCCGAACAAACTGAAGGTGTTAACAATCTTAATCCCTTCACAGTCTACCATAATGTTGTCAATCAGCTCAGTTCATCTGGCAAGTCCACTCTGCTGATACCTACTTGGGGTGTAAAGAAAGCCACAAGTGCCCGGAGCGTTCCATGCCTGCCTCTCCTCAAGAAGCCAGAGGCCATGTGCTTAGTAGTAGTAGTCTACCTTTAAATACAATACACATTGTCAGCAGCTGCACTTCTAATAAGAGTCCCAAAACACTTTTACAGAATAAGCACAAAACAGAATTTAGTAGTGGTTAGCAGGAGTCACTGCATAAGGACATTGAGCTTCTGTTAAGGGTGATAAAAATTTGGAAAGAGTGGTGTCAATTAGACAACACAATGCACATAATCTGCCTCACTGAACTGTGCATGTAAGAAAAGCTAGACTGATAAATAGTTATATAAAAACATGTGTATATTTATTACAATAAAGAGTTGTTTATGAAAACCACATATGCAAGACTCTTCATTGTATTATTATTTATAAACAAACAAAAAAACCCCAAAACCAAAACAACTCACTGTCCTTGAGCAGAATCTGATTCATGGAGGAGACTGTCCATCGCTCTTCCTTGGAATAATTAGTGGATTAGAACTGCTGACCTTTCAATCAGCAGCCAGATATGCTACACACTACACCCCCT
The DNA here is from genome assembly GCF_000299155.1 of Elephantulus edwardii. NCBI lineage: Eukaryota > Metazoa > Chordata > Mammalia > Macroscelidea > Macroscelididae > Elephantulus > Elephantulus edwardii. The sequence continues at coordinate 744,334 of NW_006400145.1, forward strand.
AAGGCTCCATGGCATAATTTGTAGGAGAAAAAAAAATACATAAGAAACTGAAATATTCATTAATGGGAGATTGGATTAAATTAGTTATGGTATCCATCTACTGCTTACCCAGAGAAATTAGAGCATGTTGTTATTGAGTATCATTGAGTCAGAACCGACTCATACGTGACCCTCCAACGGATTTTCAAAGGCAGTCAGTTACCATGGAAGGAAATTGCTTATCCTTCTCCCACGGAACACATAGTGGCCTCGAACTGTGTACCTTCAGGATTGCAATGCAGCTTCTTTTCACTAGACCACCAGAGCTCACTTTGAATGTTTATAGTTTATGCTGCTGTTGTTGTTGTCGTTAAGTGTCGTCGAGTTGTTGATGACTCATAGCGACTCTATGAACTAAAGACCTGAACAATTGTATAATTTTCATTGTTTCTCCAAGTTCATAGGGTTTTTGGAGGCAAGCTATTTTGGAAGTGGAAGTGCCACTCCTGCTTTCAAGCTTGTTTAACCGAGGAGCTCCAGGAAACACTGTCCACCATGGATAACCATTATCACATTTGACACATCAGTGTCACGGTGTTCAGCATCACGGCAACTGCAAGTTACCTCTGAACAGCAAGTGGTTGATAGCATAGTTTATTTCTAATACCTCAAGGTAGAAAATTACCCAGCTATCTATCAATTTTAAGCTAGCGCCTGGAGCAGGCTCTGCAGGCTCTACTCTAGTTTACCCCTACTCTAAGGGTCAGGGCCACCTACCCACCTTTGAAGGGCAAAAAAAACAACAGTAACACAAAACCAAAAAAACCCCAGAAACTTCCCTTGCCAGATTGCCACCAAGAGGAGCCATCCTGGAGATGTCAGCCATCCCGCCAGTTAGCCAGCCGACTTCCAGAGTGGAGAGAGACTCCAGTCCCCAAGCCTCATGGAGGATTTTAAGCCAGCACCTGGAGCAGACTCCGCAGGCTCCAACCTTACTTACCCTTACTCTAAGGGTCAAGGCCGCCTGGCTAGCTAGCAGGATGGCTGGCATCTCCATGGCAGCTCCTCTTGGTGGCAGTCTGGCTTAGGAAGTTTCTGGGGTCTTTTTCATTGTGTGTTACTGTTCTTTTTGCTCTTCAAGGGGGGGGGGCAGCCCTGACTATTAGAGTAAGGGTAAGTAAGGGTGGCACCTGCGGAGCCTGCTCCAAGTGCTAGCTTAAAATCTGTAGGACCTTAGGGCCTGTGGCCCTCGGGCCTGCCTTTAATTGTTTTGGTGAAACATTCTTCTAGGTCTTATAACCCTGATATGTCCACTTGCTGTACAGAGGTAACTCGTGGTTGCTGTGAAGCCAAGCACTGTGACACTGATTAGTCAAATGCGAGAATGGTTATCCATGGTGGACAGTGTTTGGTAGAGCTCCCCGATTAAAACAAGCTTGGAAGCAGGAGTGCCATCCACTTCTGTAATAGCTTGCCTCTGGAAATTCTATGAACCGGGAGAAAGGATGAAAGTTATACAGGTGTCTGTCTAGGTCTTTCATTCACAGGGTCGCTATGAGTCACCTATGACTCGATAGCACTTAACAACAACAACAACATCTATCAATAGATGAATTTAAAAGCAAATTATTATATAGCCAGTGAATGGAATGGTATTATTTAACTGATAACAAATGAAAACTCCTATTCTCCAACAAGATCATATTCACAGATACAGAAGGTTCCAACTCGAGCATCTCTTTTTGTGTGATACAATTCAGTCTATGGGCACACAGTGCTCCCGAGCAACAGAAACTAATGAACCATTGTTACAGGCGACACGGATGAATCTCAGAACAATGCACTACAAGTAGCCAGATGAAAAGGCTGTTGTTATCTTAGATAAAATTCTAGAAAGTGCAACTATAGTGGTAGAACATGAATCAATGTTTGCTTGGAGATGAAGTGGGTTGCAGAGAAGAATTACAAAGGAGCATAAAAAGCTTTGGAAGTGACAGATGTCATCTTGGTGATGATGATGGTTCCATAGGTAAATAAACCAAAGAACTCAAACTCATGAGTCAGAACCCACAGATTGCTGACCCTCCAGGACTATAAATGACAAGGAGAGACTCTGTCTTCTGCAGAGTCACTAGCAGATCTGAACCTGTAGAGAGACTTGGCTTCTGGGTTAGCAGCATAAATACATATGCCGAACTTATCAAATTATACAATTTAAGTATGTGTACTTGTATGCTGATAATACCTCAATGATTGTGTAAAAACATTTTCACTGAATGAAATGAAATGGATTCTAATGTTGACCTCTGGAGCCGGAGAGTGACCACTCCAGAGCCACTGTTTCTCCCACCTTATTAATTCTATTTATTTTCATTACAAAAATATTTTTTTTAATTTATCTATGTATCCTTTGCACTGGAAAAGTCTGTAGTTCAGAACCTCTCCAAATTATGGAGAAGAATGATGCCAGTTTGAGGACCAAGGTGAGTGTGATTCAGGCCATGGTCTTTCTGATCACTTGTTCTGCTTCTGAGAGCTGAGCAATGAATAGGGATGACAGAAGAAAATGGATGCTTTTTCGTTGTTTTAGGTGTTGGAGAAGAGCACTGAACATCCCATGGACTGCCTAAAGAACAAACAAATACGTCTTGGAGAGAGTGCAGCCAGAGTGCTCTTTGGAGGCAAAGATAATGAGGTTTTGCCTCACATTCTTTGGGCCTGATGCTAGGAGGAACTATTTCTTGGAGAAGGACATGATGCTAGACAAGGTGCATGGTCTGCAAAGGAGAGGAAAATGATTGGCATGGTGATTCTGTAACGGGGTCCATTGTGCCAGGAAGTGTGAGGATGGCAAAGGACAAGCTAAGTTCAGATCCATTGTTCATAGGGTTGTTATGAGTTATAATCGACTTGATGGCACCTAACAACAACAGCAACAACACTTATCCTTTATACCTATTTCTCTAATTTTACTGTTTTCTTAAGTTTTTATGGTAGAAAAAGAGTATGTTGTTGTTTTGTACCGTGGAGTTGGAACCAACTCATAGCTGACCCTTTGGCAGGTTTTCTGAGACAGTTAATAGCATGGGAGGAGATTGCCCATCCTTGTCCTATGGAGCAGCTGGTGTCCTCGAACTGTGTGTCTTCAGCGTTGTAGCACAGTTTTTTTGCCACTAGGCCACCATTCAAAATGGAGGGGGGGGACCCAACTATGAAAATATTATACAGAACTGAGCAACATGATTAATTTTACAAGAATATTATAGTTAAGTGATCTCAGGCTCATCTGGGAATCCAATCATCATTTACAACTCGACTTATGTTAAAAAAAAAATAGCACTCTTCATTCTGAACTCTGATTGTCAGTCGAGCTTTGAGAGGAGTCAAATTCTCCCTTTAACTCTCACAACAGCAGAAGCTTTTATTTCAGGTTCTATTCATAACAGTTTCTCTTTTCTTCTGGGTATTTTTTTTCCACAAGAAAATAGTTCCATAAAAATTAAAGCTATATTGGGTATGGGAAGTGTAGATAATGAGGACTGAGGCCAGAGAAATGTTCTCTTGATATACCAGGAAAGGCTCTCAATGTGGTTTCAGTCAGGAACAAGACTATAAATATGGCACCTTGTTACTGCAAATGCCTGCTTCCTGCTTTCTGTGTCCCTGGTGACCGAACTGTTTCATGCAGTAACTAATTACCTTCCCTCTCCAAGAACAGGCTCCCTCAGTCCCCAGCCTTCTAAAGATGTTGAGCTGTAAGTAAGGCTCCTGTTACAAGAGAGCTTCTGTCATACCAGTAGCCTCTTCCAGGTTCAACTTCTACTCTAGTCAGACCTGAACAAAACCTTGTTTCCCAGATAAATTTTCCCCTTAAGATCTTTGTGCAGAGTGTCCAAATAAAAAAGTATGCTGGAAAGTTCCAGACTGGTGAAACTTGAACTGATTCTTAGGAGAGAGTAACAATAATTAAATTCAACTGAAAAAGGGCTGCCAGACTGCTCCTTGGAAGCAAAGATGGTGTAGCTTCATCTTTCATACTTTGGACATGTAGCTGGATGTTCTCTCTCCAAGGAACAGCATGCCTGGAAAAATGGAGGGTCAGAAAAAGAGAGGAAGACTTCCAAGGAAGTGTATGGACACAGGGGCTTCATCAGTGGGCTCTAATGTGTCAGAGTTGATGAGAATGACACAGGATAGGACAGAGTTCGAGTTGGCTATTCATAAGGTTGCTGTGAGTCATACCCGACTTGACAGCACCTAACAACAACAACAGGGAAGTCTGGTAATAGCCTAATTATAAGAAGCAGCACTGCAACCCCAAAGGCACATGGTTTGAACCCTCTAGCTGCTTCATGGGAGAAGAATAAGCAATCTCCTCCCATGTGATTTACTCTGAAAACCTACCGGAGGGTCAGTTATAAGTCAATGCTGACTCGACAGTACAAAACAACAACAATGTGCCCCCTAATAGAGCCAGTTTGCTAAAGGGATCTGTAGTGGCCTGGTTGGTAATAAATTATTCTGTTAACTCAAAAACATGCCATTCAAATTCATCAACTGATCCACAGAAAAAAATGGGCAATCTCCTCACATGCAATTTAAAGCCTCTGCAAATCCACTGGAGGGTCAGCTCTGAATCGGTTCCCATTTGATGGCAATGTGAGAGAGTTGGCCATGAAAAGCTGTCTGTGGTTAAATGCATGAGACAAAGATGTTACAGTCTACTTCTGTAAAGATTACAGTCTTGGCAAATGCTAGGAGATAGTTCTGTTCTATCCTATAGGGTCACAATGATAAGAATTCACCAGACAGAGATCAGTTTTGTTTTGTTTTGTTTGAGTTTACGCTGGGTGACTCAGAATTGAGTACTCAGCTGCTCTCCAAAAGTTTGGTAGTTTAAAGCTACATAGAAGATGAAAGGAGTATACAGACTTACTGTACCAAAAGGAATTGGCTGACACAAAAGAATTTCATGAAACATGGTATGAACAAGAGCCTGTGGTGATGAAGAAAGAAGTTCAAGATGTTCTGAAGGAATTGGCCCCAGGAATTGACGGTATACCAATTGACATATTTCAACAAATAGACGCTGTCCTGGATGTGCTTACCAAGATGTGCCAAGAAATCTGGGGGACCACTACCTGGACAACTGACGGAAGAGATCCATATTTGTTTCAATCCAAAGAAAGGTGACCCAGAGAGTATGGAAATTACCCAACAGTATTGTTAATATCACACGCAAGCAAGATTCTGCTGAAAATTTTCCAAAAACAACTGGAACAGCACACCAACAGAGAACTGCCAGATGTGCAGGCTAGGTTAAAAAAAGGTTGTGGTACTAGGTATATTATAACTAATGTCAGATGAATCTTGGCTGAAAGCAGAGAGTACCAGAAGAATGTCTCTCTGTGTTTCCTTGACTATGCATTGGGCTATGTGGATCACAACAAATTGTGGCTGACTCTGAGAAGAATGGAATCCCAGGCACTTAATTATTCTTATGAGAAACCTACACTTGGACCAGAAAGCAGTTGTCAGAACAGAGCAAGGAAACACTGCATGGTTCAAAATCGGAAAAGGTGTATGCCAGGGATATGTCCTATCTTCATACATTTTCAATATATATGTGGAACAGATCATCTGGGAGGCTAGATTCTATGAGAGGAATATGTTATCAGGATTGGAGGTAGACTCATCAATGACTTGTGTTATGCAGATGACACAACCTTGTTTGCCAAAATGAGGAGGGCCTGAGGCATTTGCTGCAGAAGGTCAAGGACTTCAGCCTTCAGTATGGATTGAAGCTCAACATTAAAAAAAAATTAATATTTTCACCCTTGGGGAAATTGGCAGCATCATGATAGACAGTGAAGGGACTGAAATTGTTAACAGCTTCAGATTGCTTGGCACTACAATCAACACTCTTGGTACCACCAGCCAGAAAACAAAAGGCAAATTGCACTGAGAAAGTCTATTGTCAGAGACCTCTCCAAAGTCCTGAATAACAACAGTGTCAGTCTTGAGGCTAAGGTGCACCTGATCCAGGTCATGGTCTTCATAATTACTTTCTATTCATTAGAAAGCTCGACAATTACTAGGGATAGTAAATAGAAGGAGAATTGATGCCTTTGAGCTGTGGTGCTGGAGAACAGTACTGAATATACCATGGACTGTAGGAGAACAAACAAGTTCATCCTGGAGAGAGTGAAATCAGTCTGTTCCTTGGAGGCAAGGATTCTGAAGCTCCATCTGATACACTTTGGACATGTTGCAAAGAGGGAACAGTCCTTGGAGAAGGACATAATGCTTGGGAGGATGGAAGGACAGTGCAAGAGGAAGACACTTGATGAGATGGATTGACTCAATGACTGGGGTAATAAGGGTAAGTGTGTCAGAGACAATAAAATTGGCTCAGGATTGAGCAGGGTTCAGAGCTGTTGTACAAAAGGTTACTATGAGTGGCAAGTGACTCAATGGCACATAGCAATAGTAGCCCCACTGAAGGTAAGTCTAGGAGAACCACTTTCGGTAAAAATTTCAAAACCCAATGTTGTGGAGTCAGTTACAACTATCATGGCCTTCCAAGTGGCTAGCATGTTTGAACTGTCAACCTTTCGGTGGGGAACTGTAAGTTTGATTAGTGCAGGATCACAAGTACAGAGTGTTGTCTTTTGTTAGGTGCTGTGCTATGCATTTCCACTCACAGCTCCCTATGTACAAAAGAATGAAATGCCATCCTGCCCTGCGCCCTCCTCCCAGTGGATATTACTGTATCCACGCCCGTTCTTGCAGCCACTGTGTCCGTCCATCACACTGAGGAGCTTTCTTTCTTTTGCTGACTCTCTGTTTTACCAAGAATGATGTCCTTCTCCTGAGACTGATATCTCTTGATGACACATCTAAAATATGTAAGACAAAGTCTCACAATCCTCACTTCTAAAAGCATTCTTGTTGTACTCCTTTTCAGAAAAATGTCTTTGTTCTTCTAACAACATATTCAATCTGCCATCACAATTCAAAGATGTCAATTCTTCTTCAGTCTTCCTTGGTCACTGTCCACCTTTCACATGCAAATGAACTGATGAGTTCTTTTTCAAGTGCATGTAAAGCAATTGAAAAGACCATGACTTATATCAGGTATACCTTAGTCCTTGAAGTGACGTTCTTGCTCTTCAGCACTTTCAAGGGGTCCTGTGTAACAGATTTGCAATATATCACATCACTTTCCTTCTGTGCTTCCATGGATGTTGACTATAGATCCAAGCAAAATATAATCTTTGACAATGTCAGTATTCTCTATTTTATCGTGATGTTTCTGATTGATCTAGTTGAAGACTTTTTTTATCTTGAAGTACAATCTATACCAAAAGCCTTAGTCTTTAATTTTCATTAGCAAGTGCTTCAAGCCTCTTGGCTTTCAGCAAGGCAGATGTGCCATTTGCATATTGTAGGTTGTTAATGAGTTTTCCTCCAGTCCTGTTGCCACATAGTAAAGATCGTAGCCAAGAAAATCACACAGAGCAGTTCTACTCTGTCAATAAAAGTAAAAATCTACTAGGCATCACCTAACAGCAACAATTCCACTGCAGGAGAAAGGCTTGAAAATCTTCTGGAAATATTCAACCAAGAAAACGCTGTGGAAGAGCTATGCTCTGTAACAAAACAGGTCAACTAGAGTCAGAGTTAATTTGACAGCAATGAGTTTGCTCGTTTATTTTTCAAACTCTAAATAGTCTTTGCATGGCACACTTGGCTGCTACACAGAAAGCTGATTTGGATCCACTAGGAAAGCAATCTTCTACTCTGATGCACACAAGGCTTCTGTGGCCTTGATTTTGTATCAAAGTAAAGTGAAATCTTTGACAATTTCCATTTTCTTTCCAGTCATCACGATGCTGTTTATTATGCAGTTTTACAGATTTCTTTTTAATGTTAAGATGCTCTAACATATATGTTGTTGTTGTTAATATGCCATCGAGTTGTCTGTAACTCATAGTGGCCCTAAACACTACAGCTCTAAACCTTGCTCTGTCTGTGCCAATCTTACTGTCCCTGACACATCTACCCCCATTACCCCTGAATCAATCCATCTCATAGAGGGGTCTCCTCTCTTGTGCTGTTCGTCCACCCTCCCAGCATGATGTCCCTCTCCAAGGACTGGTCCCTCCTTGCAACATGTCTAAAATATGTCAAATGAAGCTTCAGAATCCTTGCCTCCAAGGAGCAGCCTGG
>NW_006400145.1:765924-767453 GCF_000299155.1 Elephantulus edwardii
ATAGGAAAAGAGAAGATAGATAATGAATGCTGCATTGGAACAGATATGTGGAGGGACCATAAGGAAGGATGTTTTGGCATTGTGTGCATAACAACAAACAAGCTGAATCAAGAGGTGCATTGCAAAGAGGACTGAAGAGTGGAATTGAGGGGGAGGGGACAGAAGAAAATGCATAACAATGAATGAATGAAAACCCAACCTTTCTGTAAACTTCTATTAAAAACTCAATTAAAAATATTTAACCCCATATTTAAGCAATGATCAATGCCTTCCTAGTATATATTGGGTAGTGCAGTCTCTAGCTAGGAGTGTAACCCTGGAATCATACACTCAGATTCTAGAGAACTCACAAAGTATTGCTGAAACCCAAATACAAAAAGGAGATGGCAAAAGACAAGCTGAAAATATTGCCAACAAAATTCAAGTTGGAACCAATTCGTAGCTGGTCCTCGAGCAGGTTTTTAGAAACTGTAAATCACAAGGGAGGACATTAAAGTAGCTGATGGATTTGAACTGCCTGCCTTTGGGGTGGCAGAGCAAATCCTTATCACTAGGCCATCAGAGCTCCCCTGTAGTTATGTGGTTGTATGGAATAATACTGCAGCATTTTCACTGGATGAGCTAAGTTCTCCAAGATTCAAAAGACAACTTAAAGACATACTCAGATCTTTACCTGTCATTTGCAGGGTACTCAATAATTTGGGAGATTTTAAAAAATACAACAAAATAAATACTGCCAATTACTGATTGTCAAGCCATTCACCATCACATACATAAGCATTAGAACAAAATAAATGATGAAAGTGCTTCAGATCCAGTGATCAATTTTATAAACCTCTTGCATTGTGTCATCTTACATTGACCCATTTCATGTTCCATGAAGTGAATGGTGAAGGTACTTTCAGATTCATTTTCCCTCTTAAACAGTGTGGAACAACACATCCAAAAAATTAGTGCGGGCTTATCCCAATGACTTAAATACAACTCTTTTCAGAGAAGTATTATAATTTCATTTGTAACATAGCTCATGAACACTGCATGGTTTAAAATTGAGAAGAGAGTGTGTCAGGGTTGTATTCTCTCTCCCTACCTATTCAATCTGTATGCTGAGTGAATTATCTGAGAACTTGAACTCTGTGAAGAGAAGTGTAGCATCAGGACTGGAGGGAGACTCATCAATTACTTGTGTTATGCAGTTGACATAACCTTATTTGCTGAAAGTGAGGGATGACTTAAAGTACTTGTTGCAGAAGATCAAGGAATACAGCCATTGGTATGGACTGCATCTCAAAGTCAAGAAAACAAAGATTCTTACCACTGTATCAATAGGAAACATGGTGATGGATGGAGAGGGGATTGAAATTGTCAACAGATTCATCTTGCTTGGATCCACAATGAACACTCTTGTACCAGAAATCAGGAAATAAGAAGCATTGCTCTGGGAAAATTTGCAATTAGGGGCCTCTCCAAATTATTGAGGAGTAAGATTTTACTGAAGATTATCCAAAAACGACTGGAACAGCACATCA
>NW_006400145.1:768380-769370 GCF_000299155.1 Elephantulus edwardii
ACTGACTATCATTAAATATTTTGTAATTTACCAATATGTTCTATATTTTGTTTACACTATATTCATGATGGTTTCAATAATTATTACATTCTTCAATATTTATTATAAAGCAAATGTCTTTAGAATGGCACAAGGTTTTTTGTAGAGTTGCAGTCAGTTCAACAGCACATAACAACCACGTATATCAATAGATGAAGCATTAGACACATTTGTTGTTGTTGTTGTTGCTGCTGATTGCCTTTGAATCAAAGTGATATCATTTGATAATTTCCATACTTTGTTGGGTCACCATTTTTTGGAATGGGAATAAATGCAGGTCTCTTCCAATCAGTAGGCCAGGTAGTTGTCCTCCAGATTTCTTGGCATAATCTGGTGGGCATCATCTGTTTGTTGAAATCTGACAGTTGGTATGCCATTAATTCCTGGGGCTTTATATTTTGTCAATTCCTTCAGAGAAGCTTAAACTTATTAAATATTATATGCATGCCTCTCCATGGTAAGAAAATGAACAATCCCTCTGAGGGAAAAAGGCATGTAACAGCCTCCCAGAAAGATTTACAGCTTCCTTACAGGAATCCCTCTAGGTAGCTGCATACATTTTTGCCACCTCCAGTCATCAGTGGGCCATGGTTAATGAATAGGAAAACTATGGTATATTCATACAACGAAATATTACACAGCATTGTAAAATAATGAATGTGTAAAACATTATACAACATGAATAAACTTGAAAGACATTATACAGAGTGAAATATCTCCATTACAAAAGTAATAATACTTCCTAACACCATTGTTGTAAAATAGGACTGACATGGGTGTTTGTGGCGATAGGAAAAGAGAAGATAGATAATGAATGCTGCATTGGAACAGATATGTGGAGGGACCATAAGGAAGGATGTTTTGGCATTGTGTGCATAACAACAAACAAGCTGAATCAAGAGGTGCATTGCAAAGAGGACTGAAGAGTGGAATTGAGGGGGAGGGGACAGA
>NW_006400145.1:769470-774654 GCF_000299155.1 Elephantulus edwardii
AAAAATTATGGAGAAAGCTTTAATCTTTGATCTTCAGCAGCAGCAACTACTGTAAGTCCTCTTCACACACAAGCAAGGGTGTGTGTGTGTGTGTGTGTGTGTGTGTGTTAAAGCAACAACTAAGTATATCCTGTTGTTAGGTGCCATCAAATATCCCATACGTACAGCAGATCTAAACCTTGCCCCGTCCTGCACCGTCCTCACAATGTGTGCGATCCTTAAGCCCATTGTCACAGTCAGTGTTTTCATCCCTTTTGTTGAGGGTCTTTCTCTCCTTCTCTTTCTCTTTACTTTTCCAAGTATGATGTCTCCTTCCAAGGACTGGCCCCTCCTGATAATATGCCCAAAGTCTATGAATCCAGAGCAAGGAAAACTGTCTAATTTCCCATGATGGATCAAGCAAAGCTATTAGATTGACTGGTTTATGGATTAAGTAAAACTATCTTAAGACATGGGACTTCTCCCTCCCCTTTCTTAGTGAATACAAAATAATGGCACATGTCATACTTGGTGGAATCTTAGAAATAATGTATGTGTCTGCACTTGAGTGCACATACAAAGTTTCTGGAAGGACAGACATGAACTGGTAACAGTGGTTGTCCCTAAAGAAACAACACTGTGCACAGTTTGTTTGCACCCTTTGTACAAAAGTCACATTTTGAATTTTGTACCAGATGTAAATAATGTCTGTTTAATATACAACAAAAATCATTTTAAAAGAAAAATAGCAGTTCTTTATGTGCTAATATAGAATAAAATCCAAGCTACAAGGGTAAAAGGAAAAGATAAAAGAAACAAACTATGAAGTGCTTCTTCATTCCAGGCAGGTCCATCTGTACTATGCAGGTACGCAGCAGACCTCACATTCCAGATCTTCTCATCTTTCAAGGGATGTTTGAAACCTAGACATTGAGCCAAAACTCATTTTAATGACTGACAAATGATTCATATTTTTTCCAAAAGGATTAACCCAAAAAACCAAATTTGCTGCCCTTGAGCCAGTTCCAACTTGTGGCAGTTCTCCTTCAAGTTTCCAAGGCTGGATGCCTTGGTGGGAGGAGACTGCCCATCTTCTTCCCAGGGAGAAGCTGGTGTATTCAAACCATCTACCATTCCAGTCACTGGGCAAAGACATCATGCTTGGAAAGGTAGACGTCAGAGGAGAGGAAGACCTTCAAAGAAGTAGACTGACACAGTGGCTGCACCAAAGGACCTAAGTCTATCAGAGATGGTGAGGATAGCACAGAATAGGGTAAGGTTCAGATCTGTTATTCATAGGGCTGCTAGGAGTCTTAGACAGCTTGATGACACCCAACAACAACAAGCTTTCAGTTAGCAGCACAAGCTACACACTATTCCACCAAAGCTCTACAAAAGCAGCTCAGGGTGAGCTGAGGTTCCATGGGCTGCTATTTTGTGTTCACTGGTTTAGGCTGTTTAGGGGTGTCCATGGAAGGAATGATGGGAGGATGAAACCGAGCCCCAGGCCCTTCTTACTGAACCATGGGCACAGGCCTGGGTGTTCCTGGAGAAGAGAACACAAAGCTGCCATCTTCAGCAAGCACTGCAGCCTTGGGACTAAGTTAGCCCATGGTTCTGCTATTAGTTGACACTGAGTCGATGCCAACGCATAGTGACCTTTCCTGGAGGCTTCAGTTTAGACACCTCCTGTCAGCATGGGAAAGCAGGAGCAGAGCGCAAGGCAAAATAAGAGGCAGAAAACCAACTCCTGCCTGTGTTGCTCTTTCTCTCTATTCAAGAGCATCGGCTCCATCCAAGTAGTGTCCAGATTGCTGAGAAACTGGCAGCTGTGGAAGTTGGAGTCTTGACTGTGAGTTGGAAAGCAATCCACAGACTTTCAGCATACTGCCGGCTTCTGTTCCCACAACACCAACAATGCTCAATCAAATCTGCAATAAAACACAGTTGTTTCAAGTCTAGTTCTCTCACCAAAATGGCTCGGTTCTAATCTCAGAGCCAAGTTCTAAGCCAAGATGCTAAGGCAAGTTCCTTAACATCTCAAAAAAGCAGTTTCTTCAAATTAAAATAATGGCTAAAACAACGATGATTCCAATAACAGTACCTACTTCATAGCATTGTTGTAAGGAAATGAGGTAATATATTTAGACTGTTTTAAACACTTTAAATATTTTTAAAGTGTTCAGCTAATAATTTTGTTAGGTGCCATTGAGTTGACCAAGACTCATAGTAACCCTATGAACAGCAGATCTGAACCCTGCCCTGTCTTGTGCCCTCCTCACCAGCTCTGACATGCTCAAGCCCATTGGTACGGTCACTGTATCACTCCATCTTCTTGGGGTGGGGGCTTCCTCTCACTCTCTGACCCCTCACCTTCCCCAGCACAATGTCCTTCTCTAAGGACTGCCTTTATGTGAGTGCTTATGTGATATATGTCCTTAGGTGAGATAAAGTTTCACCAATCTTGACTCTAACTAGTACCCTCGTTGTGCTTCCTCCAAGACAGACTTATTTGTTCCTTTGACAGTCCATGGGATATCCAATACACTTCTCCAACACCACAACCCAAAGGCATTGATGCTAATAACTGTAACTTTTTCATTCATTGACTTAACCATAATATATAAATTCATCGAGTGACTCTAGGAGCAGATTAAGTACTGAGTAGGTATAAACACAGTAATTATTCGGTGGGAAAAAGATGACATCATCTGCTTCCATAAAGATCTGTACTTCCAGAAACTATAAAGGAGCAGTTCTGTCCTGGAGCATTGCTGTCAATGAGAATGGGCCTCTCCATCTTTGGTTGGAAGTAGACACACATTCAAAGATAGAGAAGATTGAGCCCTTCAAGTACTTTTTAATTTAATAAAACAATAATTTGGGGATTTTTAGATAACGATCTTTAAGTGCTAAATATCTTCTCTTTCAGCAAGCAAGTTTCTTTCATCTGTTTGTTGGTATTGTTATGTTCCATTGAATCACTGCGACTCATAGAGACCCTATGTAGAATAGTTCTGAACTCTGACCTGTCCTGAGCCAGTCTCACTGATTCTGACACAGCTACCCCCTATTACTCCAGTTACTGTCACCCATCTCATCCCGGGTCTTCCTTTACTGCACTGTCCCTCCACCCTTTCAAGTGCGATGTCCTTCTCCAAGGACTGATCCCTCTTGGCCACATGCCTAAAATAAGTGAGACATAGCTTTCTTGTCTTCAAGGAGAAACTTGTTTTCACCCTCTCCAGGACAGACTTGTTTGCTTACTTGACAGACAATGGTATGTTCAAGACTCTCCTCCAGCACCGTAATTCAAAGGCATTGGTTCTTCTACTGTCATCCTTAGTCATTGTCCAGCTCTCTTAATGCTTAGCAAGGAATTGCTATAGCCATGGCCTAGGTCAGGTGAACCTTAGTCTCTAGATTGGCATCATTGCTCTTTAGCACTTTGGAGAAATCTCTGTTTAGTATAATTTATTACTGATTCTCCCTCCAACACTTCATATTATCTAACTTCTTACCTTCTCAGCATTCAGACTGGATAAATATGGAGGAAGGATACAACTCTGAAGCACATCTTTACTGGTTTTCAAATCATGCAATACTCTCTTGTTATATTCAGATGATTGCTTCCTAGATTTATGTGCACATTTCACATGAACAACAATAAAATGTTCCGGAATTCTCCTTCTTCTCAATGTTATCCATAATTTGTCATGACTCATGTAGTTGAATGTAGTTTCACAGTCAAGAAAACACAGGGACAGGGAAACATCTTTCTGGTATTCTGTTTTCAGTCAACATCCAACATAAGCAATGGATTTCTGGCAGTTCTATGTACATGTACAACCACAATCTTTTTTTTAACATCTTCACTAAATATGTATATAATCATAATCAAACAATGTGCAATTTTTGGTACAGAATAATGTTTCGAGACCTGTCCATATTTATATCAGTGATTGTGCTAGCTATGAAACTGGGTCAGATTAGATTCTAAAAATGTTTCTTAAATATCAGTTACTTTGCTTTATTAATGTTCTCTACATTCACGTATCTGGGGATGAGGTCCAGAAAGCTCTGTTGTTAATGTGTTTCTAAAAAAAAATGTTATGCAAAAGCTGGGTTTGGGAACCTTTAAATTAGTGATTTTTTTTACGCTAAAGTTCAAATAGTTCTCATAATGTGCAAATGTTTGTGACTCTGAGCAAATATGTCCCAGATCCAGCGCAGGTCTGAGAAGTCTTTTTTCTATTGGATCATCTTAGTCAGAACTTGTGGTCTTTCCAGATCATGAAATTCCTACTCTTTGTAGTAAATCCCAGAAACCTGGCTCTGCAATATGTTTTCTTCTCTAATGCATCTGAAAATTGAGTTATGGGTCCCAGAGTTCACAGGTAAATCTATAATCTTAGTCTCTGAGAGCTCACACACTGTCACGTAGAAGCAGGGGTGCTGCGAGCTGTCTTCTATTTCAGTCAGCTGCTAGAATTACGTATGACAGTTTTATGAGTTGTTTTACTGTCTGGTAACATTTCCTTTTCTTTCTTCCCCCCCTTAACAAATTAGAAGACTCTTTGACCATAGTACATAGACGCCACCTTCAGGAAGGAAATATTATATTCTTATTTAGCCACAGGAAATAGTTCTTTTCCTACATTTAGAACTTTCCAAGAAGTCTAGAGATCAACTTACAGTTCATTTTACTCTGTTATGAGTGTTTTAAATCTCTCAAGACACTGCAAAAAGAAAATGGAAGTCATGGCCCATGGCTCAATAGGACACTTATTCATGAAAACAGGTTTATTAGACATCCTTTCTATAATTCAAATGGCTATTGTGCTCTGTTGTTGCTACGTACCGCCATGTGGAAATTAACCCATAGTTGACCCTTCAGTGGGTTTTCAGAAATTGTTCATCTTTCTCCCATGGAGAAGCTTTTGGATTCGAACCATGTACCTCCAATATTGCAGCACAGTTTCTTACCATTAGGTTACCAGAGTTCCTTAACTATGCTATAAATTCACTAAATAAAAAATTGCTCATCTGGATAAGTAATTTCACATTGTAGTTGTTTTTGTTATGTGTCATCGAGTCGCTTGTGACTCATAGCGACCCTATGTACAAGAGCTCTATACGCTCTTCTATCCTCCTGTGCCAACCTAGCCATCTCAAACGCACTTATTCCCACCTCTCTAGTCACAG
>NW_006400145.1:781744-794392 GCF_000299155.1 Elephantulus edwardii
ACGGTGCGATTGGCACAGGACAGAGCGGAGTTTAGGGCTGTTGTACATAGGGTCGCTATGAGTCGCAGGCGACTCGATGGCACATAACAACAACAACAACAATGATGTCGGTTTAAAGACTAAGATGAATCTGATTCAGACCATAGACTTTCCAATCAATCACTCGGTATATATCTGAGAGCTAGGCAATGAATAAGGATGACAGGGGGGGGAAAAGTTAATGTCTTTGAGCCGTGGTGTTGGAGAAGAGCACTGAACATACCATGGATGGCCAAAAAAACGAAAAGCTATGTCTTGGAGATGGTGCAGCTGGAGTGCTTTTTGGAGGCAAGAATGATGAGGCTTCGCCTCGGCATGTTGCTCAGAGGGGCTGTTCTTGGAGAGAGACATGATGGTGGGAAGGGTGGAGAGTTTGCAAAGGAAAGAAAGACCTTCAGCCAGGTGCATTAACAAGGTGACTGCTGCAATGGGCTCTTGTGTATCAGGAAGTGTGAGGATGGCACAGGACAGGATAGTGTTCAGATCTTTTGTTCATAGGGTCACAGTGGGTCACACTACACTTGACAGTACCTAATAACTACAACATATGAGAATTTACTTTACAGATTTGGAAAAGACAAATTTTACTCACTTAGGCATTGCTGAAATATCCTTCTAGGTCGTATAGCCCTGGTCTGTCCACTTGCTGTGCAGAGGTAACTTGTGGTTGCTGTGAAGTTGAACACTGTGACACTGATGTGTCAAATGCATGCTGGAAGTGTTTGGCAAGCTCCCCAATTAAAACAAGCTTGGAAGCAGGAGTGGCATCCACTTCAGAAATAGCTTGCCTTTGGAAACCCTATGAACCTGGAGAAAGGATGGAAGTTATACAAGTGTCCAGGTCTTTCATTCATAGGTTCATTATGAGTTGCCTACGACTAGACAACACTTAACAACAACGACAACAGGCATGTGTATGACTCCTTAATAGAAGATAAAGTGCAATACATTGTTCTCAATGTTGAAATTGCATTTCACAGATTCCTACCTTTGATGATCACAAACTGCACAATGGAATACACATTTTTGTTCCTACAGAGATTTAAAAAACCCTCAATAAAAAACAAGAACAAAATTCTCCAAAGGAGCACCACAGTGATTAAAAAGTATTCAAATAGTGAGGAGCTGCATTGCCATCCTGAAGGTACATGGTTTGAATCCACCAATTGCTCCATAAGGTGGACTATCTTATTCCACAAAATTTACTACTTTGGCAAACCTGTTGAAGGGTCAGCTGTCGATCAGTTCTAACGTGATGGTATGTAACAACAATATTGCGTATGGAAGTAGATATTGTTGGTAACTAAATTGTAGTAAAATAATTTAGGAGTTTGTAAAAACAAAGAATGCAAAGGGTTGCTTTAAATTACAGCACATTGCTGTTATTATGTGCTGTCCAGTCAGAACCGACTCATAGCTGAGCCTCCAGCAGGTTTTCTGAGGCCTTAAACCCACAGAGTAGCTAATAGGTTAGAACTGTGTGTATTAGAGTTGGTTGGAAAGCCTATATATCAAAGTAAAATATAGTAATTTGTTGTGAAATGTTTTCTGATCGTTACATTTTCTCTTATAGCATCATTTCATTTGCTCATTATTTATTCCTAGCGTTTATTATGAAACTAGTATAAATATTTAAATATGAGCCCTTTAAAGCAAAATTGATAAAAATAATTTTTTTCCATTACTGGAGATCAACATAATTTTACATTGATTGTTGAAACAACTAGGTCCACTGATTCATTTCTTTGTTGTAAAATATGGAGAATATTATTTGTTATTGAAAACATGGTATAAAGAAAAATCTTAGTACCCTACATTCACTAAAAAATGTAATCAAACTTCTCTCTTTCTCCAAAAATGACATCAAAGTTTCAAACTGGTTCAAAATTAATTATGTTGTGGTCATTAGCGGTAATATCTGAGTCGACTAGCAATAAATATCTTGTGCAAATTTTGACTAGAGTAAGAAATAAGGAGGGTTGCCCAGCTCAAAGATGATGATAGACGTTTTCAATGACAATGTGGTCATCTACCGTCTTTGAGCCTCTGCCTGTTGGCAACTTTATCCAGATTTTCTGCAACAAGAGATGTGGTTGCTGTGTGACACATATGTTGTACTTTTTTCCCACAGCTAGAACGGAACCATTTCAAACTCACTTGATGCCTTGAATGGCATACATTACTCTTGCATTCAATCACTAATATTTTAGTGGCCTTTAAAAAAGCAATGACATCATGAATAACTAACACACATGCACACATGCTGTTAGTGTCATGAAGTCATAGAAACCTTAAGAACAACAGATCTGAACCTTTCCCTGCCCACAATTAATCTGTCAGTTTGCTGTACTGTGATGACTTACTTAGGTGTTGCTGAGATGCAGGACGTATCAGTGTTTGAAATACCAGGAGGCTCACTCATGATTGACAGGTTCCAGGGGAGCTTCCAGACTAGGACAGATTAAGAAGAAGGACTGACCAGCCACTGCTGAAATAACAGGACTTCAAGAACTCTATGAATGTTAAAAGAACATACATACACGTCTATATCTCTCTATCTCTGTCTCTTATAGTTGCTGTTGTTGTTGTTGTTGTTTTGTGCCATCAACTCACCTGTGACTCACAATGACGCTATGCACTGAACCCTGCCCTATTCTGACCCAGTCTCACTATCTTCAACACACCTACTCACATTGTCCCAGTTACTGTGTCAATTCATCTCCTCCGGGATGGATGTATGTCTTATCTCTTTCATATATTCTGCTTGAATGTCTGAGTAAACAGAGGAAGAAGCACCACAGATTATCAATGCTCACAGTCCTCACTCACATACTTTAGCACTGAAGGATTTAAAGCAGAACAGTATCTCGCTTCTCAGGAAGATCATTGTTCTCTTCTTCAACCTAATGGTGTATCATCTGGATCTGAAAAGCGTGTGAATGGCCATCTCAGATACAACTACAACTAATTGTCTTTACTATTTAGAAGCAAAAGGGTAAGAAGGTGAGCAAAATCACAGAGACAAAAAGAAGTCTACAAGTCTGATAGCCTACCTGAGCTATGACCTCATTAACACTGTACCCAGAAGAACTAGGAAGTGCCCAGCTACCACCACTGACGTATCTGACTGGAGCCCAATGGGTGATCCAAATAAGAATGGGAGGAAAATGCAGGTCAAACTCAGTATCTTTACGAAGGGCCAGACTAACTGTTTCACTTATTTCTCCAAAAGTTTCTTTAAAACTTGAGATGATCTTTTCACTGACACACCTACCTCTATGACCCCAGTAACTGTGTCAATGCAGCTCATCAGGAGTCTTCCTCTCCCCTGTCCCTCTACTCTTCCAAGCATCATGTCCTTCACCAAGAACTGGTTCCTCTTGGCCACATGCTCAAAGTATGTTAGACAGAGTTTCAATATCCTTGCCTCCAATGAGAAACTTGATTTTATGCTCTCCAAGACAGACATACGGCAGTCCATGGTAAGTTCAATACTCTTTTCAAGCACCACAACTCAAAGGCATCAATTCTTCTTCCATCATCCTTAGTTATTGTCCAGCTCTCTGATGCACAGCAAGTAACTGCCGAGATCATGGCCTGGATCAGGTGCACCTTATTCTCTAGACTTACATCATTGCTCTTCAGCACTTTGAAAAGGTCCCTGACATGGGATATGCAATTCTGTTCACCATCTTCATAATTCAAAGGCATCAATTTTTCTTCTATCTTCCTTATCCATTGTCCAGTTTCATGTGCACATAAAGCAATGGACAATATGGCTTGAGTTAGGAATATTTTAGTCTTTAAGCTGACATCCTTCCTCTGTAGTACTTGATGAGGGAGGATGGACATCAACAGTGAAGGAAAGGCAAGGGATATGTCCACCTCAAGGCAAGACAACGATTCCAAAACCCTACCTACAGTCAGGCCAGCAAGCAGGCTTTGATTGGTCCATCTGGCTTTTTCTCCAAGCTGCAGGCCCTGTGCTGTGCCCAGCTGGCAGGATGAGAACCATGCAGAAAATATCCGGAAATTGCTACTCACCAGGGAGCATCTGTGAAAAAAGGCAAGCCACAAATGAGCTGGCAGGGGCCCAGGGGCTGCCGGGCTACCCTGCTGTGGCAAGCCTGTCTGAAAGGGTTCCGGACTTGTTTCCCAGATGGGCCTCTCAGCTGCTGCAAATGCTTGGGCCTTGTGGGCTTTTATGCCGAGTCTTTCTCTTAATGCAAAAAGTCTGCTCTGGAAAAGCTGTGAGTAATCAGTTTTGTGTTCTGAATTATATTTTTCAAACACAAATAAAAAACCAAAATCACTACCAGGAAGTCAATTTCTACTCTTAGGGACCGTGTAGAGCAGAGTCAATAGGACCCTATAAAGTCGATTGGACCCAAAGGGTTTCAAATCACATTTATTTCCGTGGAATAACTGGTAAGTTCAAATCCCTGACTTTGGTTAGCAATGAGTGTTTTAACCACTGAGCAACCAGGGCTCCTGATAATACTATGATAACTCCTAAAGTAAAGGATTTGTCATAAATAATTTTGCAACTTTATAAATTTGAAACTCATGCAGAGTTCACCAATGATTACCAAGGTAAAAGAATTCCTGAACACAAAAACATAATCTGTATTTTTGCACATCACTGCCAGATAAAAAAAGCAGAGTTAGACACTTTTCCCAGCAGTCTTGGATCATGTGAACTAGCCTGGGTTCTAGGGGATGTGCCCAGCCTTGTTTATCAATATCTTCTGAAGAAACGACAGCTAGACAAATCTACCCTAATATTTTCCCTCAAACTTTTTGTTTCAGATTATTCTCAGCATAATTCAGTTATTTCTCTTGTCCCCTGGACTATACTTGAACTAGAAAGCAAACCTCAAAACATATCGAGGAAACACTGCATGGTTAAAAATAAGGAAAGGAGTGTGTCAAGGATGTGTTCTGTCTCCATATCTTTTCAATCAGTATGTGGAACAGATCATTCAGGAGGCTGGACTTTATGAGAAAGAATGTGGCATCAGGATTGGAGGAAGACTCATGAACCACATGCATTATGCAGATGGCACAATTTTGCTTGCTTAAACTGGAAGATCTGATGTGTTTGCTGCAGAAGGTCAAGAATTGTAGTCTTCAATATGGGTTGAAGCTTAGCATCAAAAAGAGAAAGATTCATCAAAACAACTATGAGATATGATCTCTCCCCAGTAAGAACAGCAAAATTTAACAGAGCAGCAAACATCAAATGCTGGTGAGGTTGTGGAGAAACTAGAACCCCTATTCACTGTTGGTGGGAGTATAAAATGGTGTGGAAGGCAGTATGGTGCTTTCTCAAAAAGGTGCAAATAGACCCAGCAATTCCACTACCGGGAATATACCCCAAAGAGACCATAACTGCCACCCAAGTAGATATATACACACCCATGTTTATTGCAGCTTTGTTCACAATAGCAAAGAGTTGGAAACAATCTAAGTGTCCATTAACAAATGAATGGATAGAGAAGCTCTGGTATAATCACACAATGGAATACTATGCTGCATTTAAAAACAAAGAACTCATAAAATATTATAAAAAATGGATAACCCTAGAGGACCTTATGCTGAGTGAAATATCTCAGTCACAAAAGGACAAATACTGCATAGTGCCACTGTTGTAAAATGGGACTGACATCAGGGTGGAAGGGAATCTGAGAAAGAGGGGATAAATAATATATACTGCATTGAAACAGATGAAGGAGAGAACTGTTTAAACACTACATATGATTAGGTATTATCATCATGACAGGAGTTCAGAATGAAGGTTGCATAGTGGAGTGGATTTGAGGCGAGGGATTGTATAACAATGAAAGACTTTTCCTTTTCCTTTTCAAAAAAGAGTGTATTGGGTGGGGAGGGAGAAAAATGAAACAATGAATGAATGGAAATCCAAAGTCTTTGTAAGCTGTCATTAAAAATAAAAAATAAATTAAAAAATTAAAAAGACAAAGAGTCTCACTACTGGGCCAATTGTCAGTTCCACAATAAATGGAGAAGAGATTGAGGTTGTTAATAATGTCCGTTTGCTCAGCTCCACAATCAATACTCTTGGTCTCAGCTGTTGGGAAATAAAAAAAATTAATTGCACTGGGAAAATCTGCTGTCAGGAACCTCTCCAGAGTGCAGAGGAGCAATGATGTCAGTCTAAAGACTAAGATGTGCCGGATCCAGGCCATGGTTTTCCATGGCCTTTGAAATTATTACTACTATGCATCAGAGAGCTGGACAATGAATAAGTATGACAGAGGAAGAACTGATTTTGAGTTGTGGTGCTGGAGAAGAATATTGAACATAACCTGGCCCACCAGGAGAAGAAATAGGTCTGTCTTGGAGAGAGTAAAACCAAGTTTTTCCTTGGAGGTGAGGATTTTGAAGCTCTATCTCACATACTTTGGCATGTAGCCAGGAGGGACCAATCCTTGGAGAATAACACCATGCTTAGAAGGGTGAAGGGACAGTGCAGGAGAGGAAGACCTTTGGATGAGATGGATTGACACAGAAACTGAATAATGGGGGTAGGTGAGTTGAAGTCAATGAGACAGGCTCAGGATAGGGCAAGGTTCAGAGCTCTTGTACATAGGATTTCTATGAGTCACAGGCAACTTTATGGCATGTAACAACATCTTGTCTTCTACACTCTAAAGGTTCCCGAAAGTTCCTCTCTGAAACATTGATGATATTCTCAGCAAGCTCTCATTTAAACATTGGACTTTAAGCTTAGAATCTTTTCTCTCTTTGGGGAATGAGACTGCTAATGAAAAACCTACTGACTCTTGGCTATTTCCAGTCATCTTTGTACCTAGGACCCAACATTTCACCAGAGAAGTTTCTGAGTTTTAATGAAGTAGGAGAATTTATTTTAAGTTTGCTTACCATCTGAATCAAACACATCATCTGCGTTGTTCATGAACTTGTGTGTGTGTGTGTGTGTGTGTGTGTGTGTGTGTGTGTGTCCCTTGTGGTAACTTCTATCTATTTTGAGAACCTGGAAGACTCCAAGACTGACGAAGAAGAAAGGAGAACAAAGAAAGTTATTTCACAGCAAAATTTCACCGCACAGAAGCCTAAAAAGTCCTGGATGAGTCAAACAATGATTCAGAAGAGAATTCCCCCAAATTCAGGACATAATTGCTATGGTTCCCATCCCCTACACTTGACCCTTTGGCCTCACTAGGTACAAAGACTGAGGAGAACATTTTGGTCCAGCTAGGTACAAAGACTCTAAAGAGAACTTTGAGAATGAGGATGAAAAGAAAGAGAGGGACTTTGGATAACTAAGAAGTGTGAGAAAGAAAGAAGGGACAAGGGTATTTTAAGCAGTGCTGAGCAATGGGATTTGAATCACCCTTAAATATTTTTTTAATTAATTTTAATGAGAGTTTGCAGAGACAGGATTTTCATTCATTCATTGTCACATTTTTCTCCTAGACCACCCCCTCCCCCCAACTCATTATTCTCTTTGAAAAGCAAAAAAAAATTCTTTCATTCTTATACAATCCCTCCCCCCAAGTCCACTCCACTATGTAGCCTTCATTTTGGACTCCTGTCATGACAATAATACCTAATCATATATCCCTTTTAAACAGTTCTCTCCCTCATCTGTTTCAATGCAATATACATTATTTATCCCATTTTCTCAGTCTTCTCTCAAGCCCGATATCAGTCTCATTTTACAACAGTTGCACTGTACAATATTTGTCCTTTGTTGACTGATATATTTCACTCAGTATAATGTCCTCCAGGGTCACCCGTTTTTATAATATTTCATGATTTCTTTGTTTTTCAATGCAGCATAGTATTCCATTGTGTGAATATACCAGGGTTTCTCTATCCATTTGTTTGTTGTTGGGCACTTGGGTTGTTTCCAACTCTTTGCTATTATGAACAAAGCCATGATAAACATGGATGTGCATATATCTGCTTGGGTGGCAGCTATAGTCTCTTTGGGGTATATTCCCAGTAGTGGAATTGCTGGGTCAAGTGGTATTTCTATTTGCACCTTTTTGAGAAAGCACCATATTGCCTTCCACAGTGGTTGCACTGTTTTACATTCCCACCAACAGTAAATAAGGGTTCCAGATTCACCACAACCTCACCAGCATTTGATGTTTGCTGTTCTGTTAAATTTTGCTATTCTTCCTGGGGTGAGATGATACCTCATAGTTGTTTTGATCCCTTAAATTTTGTGGAAAATAAATGAAAAATGGGATTTTTTTGAAAATATCTGGCTTTTGTACTGTGTGTTTTGAATGCATCCAAGTTAATTCAAGTTATAGTAAATATCCTTTCTTTTGGAGTAAAAGAGGTTGAAAATGAATATGAAAACTCTTTTAGATTTTATAAATCCTTCAGGGATTTTTGTTTTTTTTTAAAGGAGCTTCTTGTGGCATAATGTTTAAAGCAGCCAATAGTTAACCAGTAGGTCAGTGGTTCAAACTTACAAACCATTCTGTAGGAGAAAAACATGGCTGGCTGCCATTTTTAAAAGAGCCATGGGAACCCTATGAGTAGGTCTACTCTGTCCTGGAGGGTCTTTTTGGGTCTGAATGGACTCAGAAACAGTGGATTTTATTTGGTTTTGTTCATAAATATATTCAACCTACACAGTCTCAGTGAAAATGCTAACACAGACACCAAGTTTGGCTGAGTGCCTTTTGTGTTTTGTCAGCCTAACCCTCAGAGAAGTCCAGGTAAATACAAACCCCAGCTTCCATTGGTTCTATGTAATTTTCCAAACCAAACAAGTCTGTCGGCTGCAAAAATAGAGTTTCTCACCACCCACTCCCTTAAAACTGACTATCTGGAGGTCCCTACCTGGGAATTTTCAGAACCTTTCCAAGAAGCTCATTTCCACTGCTTGGGCCAGTCATGCTTTCTCACAGGGTCCCTGGGTTCCACATGTGATTACTGTTAAGCCGTGCTTACTCACAGGGTCTCTGGGCTCCACATGTGATTACTGTTAAGCTCCTCTAGAAGATACTTTTACTTGTTTTTATGATATAAATATTTACAATCTCACTTTTTCTGAAAAGTATTCTTATTTATGTGGATACATTTTGGCTGTTGTCCATAAAAGCAGATTTTCTGAGGCAAAAATTACCAGGGTACTTAGATATGGTCTTTCTTTATTCTAGAGATCCTAGCCCTCTAGTGTGAATCAAATTCTTTGGTGAAACAAGTAATTATTAAAAGGTAGAAGCCCAGATATCACAATAGGAATTTTGATGCAAGACATGTTGAGTAGGCTCCCATGATTCTCAATTGATCATGAACTAGAGAATTCTTGAGTACACTTTGAGAGAAGCAGACAAATGTGTCTTCAATGGAACCCACCCAGAGGGATCCCGTGAATAATAGGGGCCTAGGATTACCATTTCTTCGTTTCTCCAAGTTCATAGGGTTTCCAGAACCCTATTTTGAAAGTGGACACCACTCCTGCTTCCAAGCTTGTTTTAATAGGGGAGCTCCACCAAACACTGTCCACCATCGGTAACCATTATCACATTTGACACATCAGTTTTGCAGTGCTCAGCATCACAGCAACCATGAGTTACATCTGCACAGCAAATGGACAGACCAGTGCTATACCACTTAGAAGAATGTTTGACCAAAAACAATTAAAACCAGCTCTGAGGTCTGCAAACTAAAAATCATCCACCCTTAGCTTGGTAGCATCACTCTCTGTCCACTAGGGCAACTGAGCTCTCTCATTGTTTGTTGTTGTTGTTGTTGTTGAGTGCCATCAAGTTATAGACAACTAATAGTGACCTTATAGATGAAATACCTGAACACTTATATAACTTTCATTGTTTCTCCAAGTTCATCAGGTTTCCAGAGGCAAGCTATTTCAGAAGTGGATGCCACTCCTACTTCCAAGCTTGTTTTAATCGGGGAACATTCATAGGTAACTGAGCAAAGACCAGATGATTTCACTGCCAAATGGGAAAGCACATATTTGAGTCTATCTCCATACTAACCATACCACTCACTTGTCAATGTGTGGTTTTGGAGACTATTATACCAGTATTTAAAATAACAGCAAAGAATCCCTACTGGATAATTGTCATCAGTTTCGAGAGCAAGGCAGAAAAGAGAAATGTGTAATGGTCTACTTTTGAAAAGACAATCAACCACTGTAAACTTTATAAGTAGTCATGGAACACTGGCTGATTTGGTGCCAGAATATGAGCCCTTCAGGTTGGCAGAGAGCTCTGGTGGCCTAGTGGTAAGTGGCGGCGTGTGCTGCAATCCTGAAGGTATGTGGTTTGAATCTACCAGCTGCTCCAATGGAAGAGTGATAGGCAATCTCCACCTGTGTAATTCATTGCCTCTGAAAACTCATGGGAGGGTCAGCTATGGGTCAGTTCCAATTCAATGGTACATAACAAAAGATTGATTGTTGTTATGTTCTGTCACGTCACCTGTGACTCAAGGAGACACTACGTACAATAGCTCTGAACCCTGCCCTATCCTGAGCCAGTCTCACTGACTCCAACACATCTTCCCTCATTACCCCAGATTCTGTGTCAACCCATCTCATCGAGGGTCTTCCTCTTCTGTACTGACCCTCCACCCTTCCGAGCATGATATCCTTCTCCAAGGACTGGTCCCTCCAGGCGTATGTCCAAAGTATGTCAGATGGAGCTTCAAAATCTTTGTCTCCAAGAAGAAACTTGGTTCCACCCTCTCCAAGGCAGAACTATTTATTCTTTTGGGGGTTCATGGATATTTTTCAATACACTTCTCCAACACCGCCACTCAAAGGCATCATTTCTTCCTCTGTCATCCTTAGTCATTGTGTAGCTCTCTGATGAATAGCAAGTAAAGACTATGGCCTGGATCAGGCACACCTGAGTCTCTAGACTGGTATCATTGCTTCACAGCACTCTGTAGAGGTCTCTGGCATCAGATTTTCCCAGAGAAATACATCTTTTGACTTCCTGACTGCTGGGACCAAGAGTGTTGACTATGGAGCTAAGCAAGATGAAATTGTTAAAAACCTCAATTTCTTCTTCATCTATTATAGTGCAGCCAATTGCTCCAGTGGTGAGAATTTTTGCTTTCTTAGTGTTGAGCTTCAATCCATATTGAAGACTACAGTCCCTGACTTTATGTAGCAAATGCTTCGAGTCCTCCTCAGTTTCAGCAAGCAAGGTTATATCATCTGCATATCTCAGGTGGTTGATGGTGTTCCTCCAATACTGATTCCACATTCTTCTTCATAGAGTCCAGCCTCCTGGATGATTTGCTTCATACATGGATTGAAAAGGTATGGAACGTACTAAAAAATACAACTGAGAAAGGTATATTCTCATAGTAGAGTAGATCTTAAGAAAATTAATGGAATAAAGCTTTCAGGACTTCCATTAACTGATGTGTCATGAAAACAAATACCAGAAAATGTCTATTAACAGTGAGAACATGGAATTTACCAATCATGAATCTAGGAAAACTGAAAATTTTTAAAAAGTTAAGTGGAACACATAATGCTTGAAATTCTAGATGTTAGTGAGCTGAAATGGATGACGACATCCTTTCTGCTTTGAACAACAATATGGCACACTATGCCAAGAAATAATAATCCTCACCACTGCAGAGATAGACAGCATCAGGATGGACAGAGAAAAGATTGAGACTGTCAACGACTTCATCTTATGTGGATCCACAATAAATTCACTTAATATCAGGAGATAAGAAGACATCTACGACTGGGCAAATTATTGAGGAGCAATTATGTCAGTTTGAGGACTAAGGTGTGTCAGATTCAGGCCATGGTCTATTCAATTACATGCTATGCATCAGAGAGCTGGACAATGAGTAAGGATGACAGAAGAATTGATGCATTCTACTTGTGGTTGGAGAAGAGTACTGAACGTTACACAGACTGCCAAAAGAGCAAAGAGATATGTCTCAGATGAGGTGCAGCTAGAGCACTCCTTGGAGGTAGAGATGATGAAGTTTCATCTCACATACTTTGGGCATGTTGCTAGGAGAGACTATTCGTTGGATAGAGAAGGTAGAGGGATGGCAAAGGGAGAAAGAACCTCAACTAGGCGGATTGACACAGTAACTGCAGCAATGGGCTTGAGTGTGGCAGAGATTGTGAGGATGGCACAAGATAGGACAGGATTCAGACTGGTTTTTCATAAGATCTCTATGAGTCATGCTCAATACGATAGCTCCTAATAACAACAAGAAGCCAGGAACAATAAATTGAAGAAGAATGGCACAGCATTTATCATCCAAAGTCACATTTTAAGATAATTTTTAATTTCAATACTGTTAGTGGTAGGATCATATGTATAATCTTTACAAGGAAGACCAATTATTATGACTATTATTCAGATCAAAAAATCAACAGTAAGTATGAAAATTTAAGAAATATAATACATTTATCAATTTTTTGGTGTGAAATTGGCCAAATTTATAATCATGATGCACTAATATTTGCTGAAGATTGGAATGAAAAAGTTTGAAACAAAGAAGAAAGATCATGAGTTGGAAAATATGGTCTTGATGATAAAAATAACTCGCCAAAGAAGAAGAAATAGATGATTTCTACCAACTTTTACAGTC
>NW_006400145.1:796041-797596 GCF_000299155.1 Elephantulus edwardii
TGCTGAAGCTGAGGAGGACCTCATGCACTTGCTGCAGAGGGTCAAGGACTGCAGCCTTCAGTATGGACTGAGGCTCAATGTCAAGAAGACAAAGATCCTCACCACTGGACCAATCGGCAGCATCAGGGTGGATGGCAAAGAGATTGAGATTGTTCACAGCTTCAGTTTGCTCGGCTCCACGGTCAAGAAACACTCTTGGCACCAGCAGCCAGGAAATAAAAAAAATGTAAAAATGTATTGCAATGGGAAAGTCTGCTGTTAAGGACCTCTCTAAAGTACTCACGACCAACTGTGTGTCTCTGGAGACTAAGGTGCATCTGATACAGGCCATGGTCTTTGCAATTACGTGTTATAAATCAGAGAGTTGGACAATGACTAGGGAGGATAGAAGGAGAATTGATGCCGTTGAGCTGTGGTGCTGAAGAAGAGTATTGAATGTACCATGGACTGCCAAGGAAACAAATGGATTCATCCTGGAGAGGGTTAAATCGGGCTACTCTTTGGAAGCAAGGATTCTGGGACTTCATCTGACATACTTTGGACATGTTGTAAGGAGCGACAGGTCCTAGGAGAGGGACATCATGCTTGGTAGGGTGGAGGGATAACGCAGGAGGGAAGACCCTCACGAGGTGGATTGATTCAGTGACTGGGGTAATCGGGATGGGTGTGTCAGAGGCAGTGTGATTGGCACAGGATAGAACAGGGTTTAGGGCTGTTGTACATAGGGTCACTATGAGTCGCAGACGACTCGACGGCACATAACAACAATAAGCATCTCTCTGATATTCTCTACTCTGTCAATCTCCATCTGACATAAATAATATCTTGCTTTTAGGGCCTAATCTGGCTTGAAATTGAAGCAGTTTCCTGTCAATAAATTGTTTCAGCTATTTTTAAATCATTTTGAATATTTTTTATGTATGATCCTAACATTTCTATATTTACAGCTTCATGATAGACTGAGAAGAGATTAAGGTTATTAACAATTTCACCTTGCTTGGTTCCACAATCAACATTCTTGGCACCGGCAGCCAGGAAATCAAAAATTTAATTGCATTTGTGAAGTCTGCTCTCAGGGACCTCCCCAGAGTGCTGAGGAGCAATGACATTAGTTTTGAGATTAAGATGCCCCTGATCCAGGCCATGGTCTTCACAATCACATGTTATACATCAGAGAGCTGGATAATGACTAAGGATGACAGAAGAATAATCAACGCATTTGAGTTATGGTGTTGGTGGAAAGTCGTGAACACACCATGGACTGCCAGGAGAACAAATGGGTCTGCCTTGGAGAGGGTGAAACCAAGTTTCTCCTTGGAGGCAAGGATTTTAAAGCTCTGTCTCACATACTTTGGACATATGGCCAGAAGGGACCAGTCCTTGGAGGAGACATAATTCTAAGAAGGGTGGATAAACACAATAACTGGGACAATGGGACTAGGTGTTTAGAGTTAGTGAAACTGGCTCCAGATAGGGCAGGGTTTGAAGCTGTTGTATATAGAGTCGCTATCAAGTTGCAGGCAATTTGATGGCACATAACAACACCTACAACAAT
>NW_006400145.1:803941-811989 GCF_000299155.1 Elephantulus edwardii
GGTTTTTGCAATCACTTGTTATGCATCAGAGAGTTGGACAATGACTAGGGAGGATAGAAGGAGAATTGATGCCTTTGAGCTGTGGTGCAGGAGAAGAATGTTGAATGTACCATGGACTGCCAAGAAAACAAATAGATTCATCCTAGAGAGAGTTAAACCAGGTTGCTCCTTGGAGGCAAGGATTCTGGGGCTTCGTTTGACATACTTTGGACATGTTGTAAGGAGAGACAGGTCTTTAGAGAAGGACATCATGCTGGGAAGAGTGCAGAACGGGAAGACCCTCTATGATGTGGATTGATTCAGTGACTGGGGTAATTGGGATGGGTGTGTCAGAGGCAATGAGATTGACACAGGATAGAGCAGGGTTTAGGGCTGTTGTACATAGGGTCGCTATGAGTCGCAAACGACTCGATGGCACATAACAACAACAACAACAAAAGGAAGTGCATCAGAATTGTGTTCTCTCTTCATAGCTACTCCATCTGTATGCTGAGCAAATTCCAGAAGCTGTACTCTGTGAAGAGGCATGTGCTTTCAGTATAGGAAGGAGACTCATCAATAACCTACTTTTATGTGGTTGAAGTAACTTTGCTTACTCAAAGTAGGGAGGACTTGAATCACTTATTGCTGAAGATCAACGAATACCATTTTTAATATGGATTGCATTTCAATATCAAGAAAACAAAGACTCTTACCAGTGAATTGACAGACAACATCATGATAGATGGAGAAAAGATTAAAACTTACAATAACTTCATCTTACTTGGATCCGCAATTAACAACCTTTGCACCAGCAGTCAGGAAATAAAGAGTGGCATTGCACTGGGAAAGTCTTCATTTAGAGGACCTCTCCAAATTATTGAGGAGTAATGATATCATTTTGAGGACCAGGGTGTGTCAGGTGTGATTCAGGTTATGTTCTTTCTAATCACTTGCTATGCATCTGAGAGCTGGGAAATGAATAAGGATGGCAAAAGAATTGACACCTTTGAGCTGTGGTATTGGAGAAGAGCACTGAACATCCCATGGACTGCCAAAAGAACAAACAAATATGTCTTAGCAATGATGCAGCCAGTGTGCTCTTAGGAGTCAAAGATATGTATGTAAGGTTTTGCATAACATACTTCAGGTATGTTGCTAAGAAGGGATATTCCTTAGAGAGGAACATGAAGCCTAGAAAGGCTGATGGTCTGTGAAGAGGAGGAAGATCCTTGACCATATTGTGAATGCCACAATGGGCTCTAATGTGTCAAGAAGTGTGAAGATGGCACAGGATAGGACAGAGTTCAGATCTGTTGTTCATAGTATAGCTATGGGTCATCTTCAACTCGATGGCATCTTTCAACAATAACTTACTAACATACCAGCAAAATCTAACAGCAAAGCTATAGTGATTTCAGAATAAGGATGAGTGTATATAACATTTAGAAATACCCTAAATTACTGTAATGTGATAAGAAAATGTAATTTCCATTGTTGACAAAATCACCAATACTGCTGCTGTGTTTCAAAGGTATAGTTAAATGTGCAAGAATGAAACACAACATAAACAAATTATTGTATGCACACTAACAAAAATTTTTTTTAAATAAACTACATGCATCTAAAGAATAATTACTTTTATATTGATTATTGAAGCAAACACCAAATTTCAAGCAAAAATTTATAAAAATAAAATTACAAGGTTTTTCCAATCTAATTTCATATACAACTGAACCCTAACCCAATCAGAAGCTCTTCTTCAAAAATTAAATTCTGTCTTCACTTAGAATCTCCCTCAGGTGAACTGCCTCAGATAGAATTCAGTCATGAAGCCATCTTGTCCAGGACTTTTCTTGTGGAGGAGTCTTTTTATGAACTGCCCAATTTCAAGTGTTCTACATCTATCTGTATCAATCTAGGTAGGGCATGGGTTTCAAGGAATTTGTCCATTTCTTATAGGTGTTCAAATTTATCAGAGTATAGTTTTTCATAATATTCCAATATTTAATTTCCAACATTTAATTTCCACTGGTTCTGTTGTGATGTCACCTTTATCATAAATTAATAGATATTTGGGTCTTCTTTTTTTCTTTTGTTAAGTTTGCCAATGGTTTGTCAGTGAACATGCCTCTGAATAATGGACAAAGAAGAATGCTTGGTAATGAAATAGTTCTCTGCTTTCCAGAAGGTGTCAGGCTTGCATTTCTAAAGACTGAAATCAGGTGGTTGCCCTAATCTTTCCCAAGAAACAAATCTCCTGTCTCACTTTCAAGGCAAATGCTTCACCAGACTGAGGCCTTTTATAGGTGGGGAAAAGTGTTTATTATAATGCAGTAACCAAGAGAGTTTCAAGGAAACAAATTCCATACAGAGAAAGAAAATGTTATAGGAATTAAGACATTTTCTAGAATAACTAAAGAAATGGAATTATCTTCCTGTCTGTTCAGAATGAAGGCAAGATATATGTTGTCAGCAAGGATCAGACATTGTGAAACTTCTCAAAATACATCACAGATGACTTATGGATGAGGATAGAGAATCAATACCCTCATCAAGGATGTCATAAAAAAAGGAATATTATAGAACAGGAATGACACCTAAAATCTAGGCTATAAGCAGAAGTTAATTGCTATAAAGGAGATACTAGGTTATGGATCTTTCTTTCATCTGAATTGTACCCTCAGAAGAGATAGGAACTCTTACATTGGTGGGATTGTAAAATGGTACAATCATTCTGGAAGGAAGTTTGGCGCTTCCTCAAAAAGCTGAACATAGAATTCCATATGACCCAGCTATTCCACTACTTGCAATATACCCTGAGAATATGAAAACTGAGGCACAAACAGAGATTTGTACGCCAATGTTCACAGCAGCGTTATTCACCATCTCAGGAACATGGAAACAGACCAAATGTCTAACCACAAACAACTGAATTGAGAAATTATGGTACATTCACACAATGG
The DNA here is from genome assembly GCF_000299155.1 of Elephantulus edwardii. NCBI lineage: Eukaryota > Metazoa > Chordata > Mammalia > Macroscelidea > Macroscelididae > Elephantulus > Elephantulus edwardii. The sequence goes on from NW_006400145.1 coordinate 806,887, forward strand.
AATACTATGTAGCATGCAGAAGCAATGATTTTGTAAATTATTACCTAACTTGGGAGGAACTAAAGAGCATTATTCTGAGTGAACTAACTCAGTCCCACGAACATAAGTATTGTATAAAACCATTATTGTAGAGCATGTATAAGGATCCAAGAGGGGTGGAAGAAGGTGGAAGCAGAAGGATGAGGATGTAGGGGGTAAGGGGATTAATCATGTGGTTGTACAATTTGATGGATGTGGGAGGTGAGGGAAATTGAAAGAATTTTTTCTTAGAAACAATATATTCAAATTTTGAAAATAAAATAGTAGCAAATTTGAAAAAAATAATAACCAGGAACAAACACAAAACACCAACTTATGTGTAGCAGAGTCACATGGTTCTTCTTGGACTGCATGAGCTTCTAACACCTCTCAAACATAATATTTTTTTTTATCATTCAGTGAGTTTTATCATAGTGCCCCTGAATGGTGCAAATGGTTAATGTGCCTAGCTACTCACTGAAATGTTATAAGTTGAAGTCCATCCTGAGGCACCTGGTGATGTATTTCCCAAAAGACAACCATTGAACATCCGATAGAAGATGGTTCTACTCTGACACACATGGAATTGCTGTATTATTTTTACTGTGAGGAGCCATTGAGTTGGCATGACACATAGAGAGCCCATGAATAATGGATCTGTACCATCCTCCTCATTTCTGATATAGTTGAGTTCATGGCTACAGTCATTGCATCAATCTATCTTGTTGAGATTATTTTCTTTCCAGGCATGCTGTCTTTTCTCAAAAAATGACCTGTCCTAATAACATGCCAAAAGGAGCTCTTGTGGTCTAATCAATAAGGAGTTGCATTGCCAATCCAGAGGCAGATGGTTCAAATCCACTATTTACAATGAGGGAAAAAGATAGATAATCTCCTCCAATGCAATTTTCAGCCTCTCAAAATAATTCCAACTTGACAACACACAGCAAAAAGAATAAGAAAATATGTGAGATGAGGTGTCACTAGCCTTGCCTCTAAGGAGCACCCTCGTTGCACTTTCTCCAAGATGTAATTGTTTATTCTTTGGACAGTCTGTGAGATATCTAGTACTCTTCTCCAACGACACAACTAGAAATCATCACCTTTTCTGTGATCTTTATTCATCTTCCAACTCTCAGATGCATAGTAGGTGAATGAAAAAGACCATGGTTTGAATTAAGTGTCTTTAAACTGACAGTTTGCTTACCTCCGCAATCAACACACTTGATACAAGCAGTCAGGAAATCAAAAGATGAATTGCATTGGGAAAATCTGTAGCCAGGGATCTCTTCAAAGTACTGAAGAGCAACGATGTAGTCTAATGACTAAGGTTCACCTGATTCACACCATGGTCTTTGTAGATATTTGCTGTGCATCAGAGAGCTGGACAATGACTAAGGAGGATAGAAAAAGAATCTATGCTTTTGAGTTGTAGTGCTAGAGAAGAGTATTTAACATACCATGGACTTCCAAGAAACCAAACAGGTCTGTCGTATAGAGGGTGAAACCAGGTTGCTCAGTGGAGGCAAGAATTTGAAGCTCTGTCTCATACACTTTGGGTATGTTGCCAGAAGGGACAAGTTCTTGGAGAAGAATATCATGGTTGGAAGGGTGGAGGGATAGTACAAGAAAGGAAAACCCTGGAAGAGATAGATGGACTCAGTGACTGAGATAATAAGGGTTGGTGTGTCAGAGAAAATGAAATTGCTCAAGACAGAGCAGTTATACATAGAGTCCCCTCTATTAGTCACAGTAACTCGAAGGCACATAACAACAAAAACTGAATCACAACTCTTCAGTACTTTGGAGAAATCCTTGACAAGAGGTTTTCCCAATAAAATATGTATTTTGATTTCTTGATTTCTGGTACCAAGAGTGCTGATTGTGGATCCAAGTAAGGTGAAAAAATGAAAGATTGTGTCAGTCATCTTCATAGCGCAAGTTGTTGATGAAGCTTCCTGCAATCTTAATGCCATATTCTTCTTCATAAAGTCAGCTTCTAGAATAATTTTCTCAGCATCCTGATTGAGCAAGCAGGGACAAAGGATACAGCCATTTCTCATTTCCATGAGAAAGGCAAATGTTTTCATATGAATGATCATGTGAGAGTCTGCTCACAAGTGGATACATGCACATTAAATTTTGAGGAATCATTCCTTTTCCCCCTCTATACTTCCTAAGTGTGGACGGTCCTTGGCCCTTTCTCATTTGCTATGTCACATTGATCCTCTGCCTTCTTATAGTCACAACAATCCATTTAGCTATGTCAAGCATCTCCTCCCTCATGCCGAATAACTCTGGCAGATACTCTTTAGAAGCATTCGATTTACCTCTCCAGTACCTCTCTTCTGCTCTGTATCTCAGGAACCTGGCCTGTATGGATATGTTAAGGACTCTTTTTTCCTTCCAGCTTCTACTTTGATTTGGTCATCTGAAAGGCTTTAGTCAGAGAATGGAGAAAAGAAGCGTGAGATAGGAATATTCCATCCTGACGCCTTCTCTACCAACTTGGGTAGTTAACCGCATTCTTCAACTGAAAGCTGCAATTTCCTTCATGAGAGTTTTCTGTGTGGCCACGCTCTCCCAGTTCCAGAAAGCATCCTTCCCACTTGGTATTTCAGGTCTGAGACGGTAAGGACATTCCACTGTTGTTAAACCTCATAGACATCATCACCTTGGGCTGAATTCCTCAAACTCTGACCATGCCTTTTTACTGAGTGATCTTGAAATAACTACCCATTTGGGTGTACTAGAAATTTACTAATGGAATCTTGACTAATAAAAAAAAAATTCCCCACAGCTACAAAAGTGAGTCCACATCCCTGCCTGGATGATTAGAATATTTGGTTAACTGGCTGCGGTGGTTGATTCAGAGGACAGGTATCTGACCTGAAATAGTGACCTCCAGAGCCCTTCCCTATGATTTTTAGATAGATACACATTGGAAGAGGGCAGCTCCCCTTTCCTCCAGTGTTGCTGATTGGGATTTTGTAAGCCTGCAGTTGACTGGGGATAAGCTGTCTTTCCCTCTCATGAGAGATGGAGTCTGCATTTAGAGGAAAAGAGCCCTAACAGAAGCAAGGAAGAAAACGAGATAGTCTTAACAAATCACCTGAACTCAGTCACTCTTGAGACCCTTGTTCTTGCAAATTGGGTGAAGCATCACTTTCTTTGTGTTTGTTTATTCTGGTATGATTTGGAGTTTTGTCACTAACAATATGAATCTTGACCAAGAAGGTAAAGGCAGTTTATAGATGCAAAATATATGGTATTTCTAAGTCTGTCTTTAATTAAATTTGTACATAAAACAATTACACATTGTTCATAGCTAACATCAGTTAGTCAAATGTTTGCTTTAATATATTCAGCTGTCTTTCCCTCTCATGAGAGAGGGAGTCTGCATTTAGAGGAAAAGAGCCCTAACAGAAGCAAAGAAGAAAACAAGATAGTCTTAACAAATCACCTGAACTCAGTCACTCTTGAGACCCTTGTTCTTGCAAATTGGGTGAAGTCTGTCTTTAATTAAATTTGTACATAAAACAATTACACATTGTTCATAGCTAACATCAGTTAGTCAAATGTTTGCTTTAATATATTCAGCATACTGGGCCAGTCTTTAACTGATTTTGGTGAAACGTTCTTCTAAGTCATATAGCCAGCCCTGGCCTGTCCACTTGCAGTACAGAGAGGAAACTCGTGGTTGCTGTGAAGCTGAACACTGTGACACTGATGTGTCAAATGGGAGAATGGTTACCCATGGTGGAGAGTGTTTGGTGGAGCTCCATGATTAAAACAAGCTTGGAAACAAGAGTGCCATCTGCATCCAAAATAGTTTGCCTCTGGAAACCCTATGAATCTGGAGAAAGGATGAAAGTTATACAAGGGTCCAGGTCTTTCATTCATAGGGTCGCTATGAGTTACCTACGACTCGACGGTACTTAACAGCAACTATCTAGTATATTTCAAGGAATGTTATTGTTGTTGTGACTCATAGTGACTCATAAGATAGCCTGCCCTGTCCTGAGCCAATCTCACTGACTATGAAACATCTATGCTCCCCCCTCCCATTGCCCTAGTCACTGTATCTATCAATATCATCCAGAATCTTCCTCTCCTTCACTGTCCCTCCACCCTTCTGAACATGATGTCCTTCTCCAAGGATCTGTCCTTCCTGGACACATGCCCGAAGTATGTAAGACGGAACCTCAAAATCCTAGCTTCCAAGAAGAAACTTGGTTTCACTTTCTCTAAGACAGACCTATTTATTTTCTTGGTGGTCCATGGTATGTTCAAGACTCTTCTCCAACACTACAACTCAAAGGCATCAATTCTTCTATCGTCTTTAGTTACTATCCAGCTCTCTGATGCATAGCAGATAATTGCAAAGACTGTGGACTGGATCAGGTGCACCTTAGTCTCTAGACTGACATTGTTGGTTTTCAGTACTCTCAAAAGTGCCCCGACCGCAGATTTTACCAATGCAATTCCTCTTTTGATTTCCTGACTGCTGATACCAAGAATATTGATTGTGGAACCAAGTGAGCTGTAACTGTCTCTTCTCCATTCATCATGGTGCTGACAATTGGCCCAGTGGTGAGAGTCTTTGTCTTCTTGATGTTGAGCTTCAATCCATATTGAAGACTATAGTCCCTTACCTTCTTCAGCAAGTGTTTCAGATACACCTCAATATCAGCAAGCAGGTTGTGTCATCTGCATAACAGAGATTGTTGATGAGTCTTCCTCCAATCCTAAGTGTCACATTCCTCCTCATAAAGCCCAGCCTCCCAAATGATGTGCTCTGCATACAGATTGAAAAAGTATGGAGGCAGAATGCATCCCAAATGTAGTCCCTTCCTGATTTTGAAGCATAAACTATTTCCCTGCTCTGTTCTGAGGACTGCTTCCTGGTCCAAATATAGGTTTCACATAAGCACAATCAAGTGTTCTGGGATTCCCATTCTTCTTAAGGTTAACTACAATTTGTTGTGATTAAGACAGTAAAAAAAAATGCCTTCACATAGTCAATGAAACACAGATAGATATCCCTCTGGTACTCTTAACTTTTTGGCAATAATGTCTCTTGTG
>NW_006400145.1:816169-816691 GCF_000299155.1 Elephantulus edwardii
TCAGATTGGCTATATCTGTGGAAGAAATCACTGAAGAAACTCAGTATTAGCTGTGAAAACTAGGCCAGGTGCTGATTGTGGAACAGACCATCAACTACTCATATGCACGCCCAAATGAATGCTAAAGAAAATCAAGCCCATAAGAACAAAAGTTGACCTTGTGTCTTTCCCACCAGAATTTAAAGACCATTTCATGAATAACTTTGAAATCTTGAGCACTAAAGAGCGAAAATCAGATAAACTGTAGGAGAATACCAAGAATATCTTTCATGAAGAATGGAAAAAGTCATTACAAAGACAGAGGAGAAAGAAAAGACTCTGAATACTGCACTAAGATATGATGAACGCAAAGCAAAGAGAAGAAATCAAGAAGTTAATGAGCTTAATAGAAGAGTTCAAAAGGCAGCATGGAAAGACAAAGCAAAGTATTATAATGAAATGTGCAAGGAATTGGAGTTGGAAAATCAAAAGGGACAAAATTGCTCGGTGTTTTTTTTTTTTTATGCACACCCTTGTTTACTG
>NW_006400145.1:817071-818046 GCF_000299155.1 Elephantulus edwardii
TGTGTGAGACCAAGTTACACCATCCTTACCTCCAAGGAGCATCCTAGTTGCACTTTCTCCAAGACATACTTGTTTGTTCTTTGAAAGTCCATGAGATAGGCAGTACTCTTCAGAAAACACCACAACTCAAAGGCATTGATTCTTCTTCTGTTATCTTTTTTGTTGCCCAACTTTCAGATATCTAGTAAGTAACTTAAAAGACCATGGCTTCCATCAGATGCACTTTAATCTTTAAATTCACATCATCTCTTTTTTTTTTGTCAAGGCATCATTTTATTTGGATCCACAATCAATGTTCATGAAAACTCGTTAGATGCTGAACATACATTATCCAAGACAGATGTTTATTCTTTTGGTAGTCTATGGTATATTCAATAAGGCATTCAGTCTTCTTCTGTCTTCCTTATTCAATGTTCTACTTTCAGATGTATAAGAAGGAAATGAAAAGATCATGGCTTGCACCCAGATTACCTTACTCTTTTAACTGATACCTTTCTCTCTAACAGTTGGGAAAGATCCTTGACACGAGATTTTTCCAACACAACACATTTTCACATTCCTTGTCCTGGTACTACAAGTGCTAATTGTGGATCTAAGTAGAACAAAATCTTTGACAACGTCCATCTTTTCTCCATCTACTGTGATGACGACGTCTCTTAGTCCAATTGTGAGGATTTTTCTTTTTTTCTTTTCTTTTTTTTTTCCTTAACAAATACTTTATCGAAATACTTTCATCTGTAGTTCCTTAGATAGCTGGCTAGCTGGGCATTCCACAGCACACTGTTAATGTCTTCTATGATGTCATGAGTGTAATGGCCATCAACATTGCAGCCCACAGATTGGGCAGTTCCCATTTTAATAGTTCCAGAGAGTTCTCTGTCTAAAGACTGGTGTTGCATCTGCCGGGCAATGACAACAATCTCATCAAAAGTGATTATTTCCACTGTGCTTAATATTTTTTCTGCTTCTTTCTGT
>NW_006400145.1:818146-819287 GCF_000299155.1 Elephantulus edwardii
TCTCTAACAGTTTGGAAAGATCCTTGACACGAGATTTTTCCAACACAACACATTTTCACATTCCTTGTCCTGGTACTACAAGTGCTAATTGTGGAGCTAACTAGAACAAAATCTTTGACAATGTCCATCTTTTCTCCATCTACTGTGATGACGACGTCTCTTAGTCCAATTGTGAGGGTTTTTCTTTTTTTCTTTTCTTTTTTTTTTTCCTTAACTACTTTATCGAAATACTTTTCATCTGTAGTTCCTTAGATAGCTGGCTAGCTGGGCATTCCACAGCACACTGTTGATGTCTTCTATGATCTCATGAGTGTAATGGCCATCAACATTGCAGCCCACAGATTGGGCAGTTCCCACTTTAATAGTTCCAGAGAGTTCTCTGGCTAAAGACTGGTGTCGCATCTGCTGGGCAATGACAACAATCTCATCAAAAGTGATTATTTCCACTGTGCTTAATATTTTTTCTGCTTCTTTCTGTTTCTGGGTGGTTCCTTTAGGGATTTGATGATCAGGGCAGAAGCAGAAGACACCACCTCAATCTGGGCCTGTCTGTTCTGAATGGTCAGTTTCACTGTAATCCGTAGTCCCTTCGAGTTACCGGTGGCCTTGGCAATGTCATCACCAACCTTTTTGGAGACAGACCCAGAGGGCCAATCTTGGGGGCCAGAGTGGAAGTGGCACCTACTTCCTCACCGGTACACCTCAGGTACACGACTTTAATCTCGTTGGGGTCGAACTTGAGCAACATGGCAGAGGTGGCTGGTGTTGGGTGAACCCAGATGTGGGACAACCGAAGAAAGGTTCACTGAGGTCTCCAAGTGGAAACCCGAAAGAGAGGATTTTTCTTGATGTTAAAATGTAACTCATATTCAAGGGTGTTGTAGTCTTGTTTTCTTCAGTAATTGTTTGAAAGTCTTCTTCCCACACAGGTAGCCATTATCTCGAGTAGGCTGATGGCAGTGACCATGCAAGGAATCTGGAAAAAAAGGAAAGATGCAGAGGCATGGGGGTCTCCCAAGAGAGAGGCTCTACGCAAACACGCCCCTGCATGGGGTGGCCAATGGCAGCATATCTTTTAGAGAGTTCCAGGCCTTTGACGCAACAGAGGCTGTACCCCCAGGGCCTCCCCAGACCTAGTGAC
>NW_006400145.1:826705-832555 GCF_000299155.1 Elephantulus edwardii
GCAGAGCCCAGCCTTCTCGATAATCTGTTCTGCATATAGATTGAATAGGTATGGAGTAGGACCCATCCCTGGCATACATCCTTTCCAAATTTGAACTATGCAGTGTTCCCTTGCTCTGTTCTGATAATTACCTCCTGGTCCAAGTAGAGACATCATGGTAGACGGAGAAAATACTGATACTGTCAATGACTTCATCTTACTTGGATCCACAATCAATACCCTTGGTATGAGCAATCAGAAGATCAGGACACATGTTGCACTGGGAAGGCCTGCTGTAAGGGACTTTTTCAAATTGTTGAAATTCAATGATGTCAGTTTGAGGACTAAGGTGCCCCTGATTCAGATCCTGGTCTTTTCAATGACTTGTTATGCATCTGAGAGCTGGACAATGAATAAAGATGACAGAAGGAGAATTGATGCCTTTGAGCTGTGGTATTGGAGAAAACTATTGAATATTCTTTAGACTGTTAAAATAACAAACATATATATTTTGCAGAAGGTGCAGACAGAGTGTTCCTTGGAGGCAAAGATGATAAAGCTTCCCTTCATGCACTTTGGGCATGTTGCTAGAACAGGGCATTTATTATTTGGAAAGGAAAATCATGCTTAGGAAAGTGGAAGAATCGTGAAAGATCGATCCTGAATCAGGTGGATTGGCACAATGACTGCAGTGATGAGCTGGAATATGTTAGAGATTGTGATGATGGCACAGGATAGGACAGGGTTCAGATCTATTGTTCATAAGACCACTATGAGTCATACTTGACTCAATGGCACCTAACAAGAATCTATTTAGATAAAAGTTGTATTAACAGGTTTCTTTTGTATGTATAAGGGAGCTCTAGAGACACAGTCTGTAGAAAGTTATGCCACTAATTCTAATTGGTGTCTCTCTGGAGGTTAAAATCTCCTCGTGGCTCTGAGGAATCTCCTCCTGTGTGATTTACTGCCTCTGAAAATCACTAGAAGGTGAGTTACAAGTTAGTTCTCACTCAATGGCCATAAGTGAGTAGGGGTGAATGAGCAGGGTGATGAATATTTTCTCCTTTGGTGTTGAGAGGAAGTCTAGGATGATCTTGGAAATGTTAATAAACAGGCTTTTTGTGTTTTTTTTTTCCTTTAAAAGTTTTTTTTTTAATTTAGGTTGTTTATTTTTCATTTCAATGAACATCTACAGAGATTTTGGGATTCCACTCATTCATTGTTGCACCCTTCTCCCCGCACACAGTTTTTTTTACAATTACAAACCACTTGCATTTGCATTATCTGCTATGACTTCGAAGGAAAACATGAAATTTTGTTCCTAAAAACAGAATCTGAAACCAAATTCTTACCCAGAACCATCTTATCTAAAATCAGCCTGCCTCAGCCACTGCCTTTGCTGTGTCTCACCAGGAAGCCCTCCTGGAGGAAAGTTCAGGCTCCCCTTACCACTGCAACAACCTCTATGACAAAATCAATGATACTTCCCTAGCTCAGAGAGCACTGGGGTTGCCTGTCCTAATCACTATCCTAGTTGTAGTGAAAAGAACTCATGAACAAGTCCAGAAGATATTTTAGTTGTTATATTTGCCCTGAAAAAAAAAATCTTCTGACACTTCAAGAAATTCTCCAAGAACAGTGTCATCACAAGGCAAGTGGGCAACTACATACTTCTTTCCTTACTGTCCCAAACTTCTCCTCTCCAGTATCATGCCTTAGAAAGGTCACCTCCCTGGCAACAATGCAAAGAATTACTTTTCCACTCTTGGCCATGTCTACATTCCTGAGATTTAGCTGTGTCCTCCCCAGTGTCTGCATGCTCCTAAAAGGATAGTTAGATACAAGAAGCTATTTTGATTCTTCTCACTCATGCTTCCTTACCACTGTCAGTTCACCAGCAACCTAACAGTGACTCCTGACAGGGGTAAGCATGCCGGAGATACACCACTCTGGGAGAGGATCAGAGAGTCAATCCAGCTCAATTTTATTGGAGTCTGCAGTGCACTTATATAAACAGGAAGACAGATAGGGTGAGCTTACAGACGTGGGACATGTGGATTGGTCAGGAGAACCTCAGCCTTCTGCAGATCACTCCCAACTCAACAGATGCAGCAGCCGTCTTCCCTCATGGCCAGCTTTCTCAAGCTGGTACAGCCAAACACAGAGGATCTTTCTCTACCCTGTATTAAAGGCCATTGGGAAGCTTGCATTTATCTAGAACTTAGGCAATCTGTCCTAGCCAGAGGACCTCCCTTCCTCCATAACATTCTGCAATACTTCCTTGGTTATTTAAGTTGTACATTTCATTTTTGGGACCTTGCTTCACACATAGAATTTAAATATACTACATTGGTATTGTGTGGATCACAGCAAACTATGGCTAATTCTGAGAAGAATGGAAATCCCAGAACACTTTAACAGTGCTTATGAGAAACCTTATACTTGGACGAGGAGACAATCGTCAGAACAGAGCAAGGAAACACTGCATGGTTCAAAATTAGGAAAACGTTTGCCAGGGATGTGTCCTATCTCCATAGCTTTTCAATCTGTACACAGAACAGGTTATCCAGGAGGCTGGGCTCTATGAGGAGATGTGTGGCATCAGGATTGGAGGAACACTCATCAACAACCTGCATTACGTAGATGACACAACCCTCCTTGCTGAAACTGAGGAGGACCTGAAGAGCTTGCTGCAGAAGGTCAAGGATTGCAACCTTCAATATGGATTGAAGCTCAACATCAAGAAAACAAAGATTCTCACCACTGGGTCAATTGGCAGCATCATGATAGATGGTGTACAGACTGAGATTGTTGACAGATTCAGTATGCTTGGCTAAACAATCTCAGTATGCTTGGCTAAACAATCAACATTCTTGGTAACAGTAGTCAGGATATTAAAAAATTAATTGCACTGGGAAAGTCTATTGTCAGAGACCTCTCCAAAGTACTGAACAGCAACAGTCTGGAGACTAAGGTACACCTTATCCGGGCCATGGCCTTTGCAATTACTTGCTATGCATCACAAAGCTGGACAATGACCAGGGATGGTAGAAGGAGAATTGATGTCTTTGAGCTGTAATGCTGGAGAAGAGTTTGAATATACCATGAACTGTTAGGAGAACAAACACATTTAACCTGGAGAGGATGAGACCAGGCTGCTTCTTGGAGGCAAGGATTCTGAAGCTTCACCTAACATACTTTGTACATGTTGCAAAGGAGGACCAGTCCTTGGAGAGGGACATCATGCTTGGGAGGGTGGAGGGACAGCGTAAGAGAGGAAGACCCTTGATGAGATGGATTGATTCAGTGACTGGGGTACTGAGTATGGTATTGTCAGAGACAATAAGATTGGCACAGGACAGAGCAGAATATAGGTTTGCTGTACATAGAGTCATTATGAGTCACAAGCTAATCAACTGCAGATAACAAGAACAACAGCAACAAACTATTGGTTTTTCCCCAAAAGAACTTCCTAAGTTCACATTATTTCTTCATTTAACTGCCACTTGACTTTTGTTCTTTGCATGGTTGGCCAGAATTTGTTACTCCTAAAGGATAACATTGGAAATAGTAGTGGCATCCACTTGCTAAACAACATGCCTCCAGAATCTCTATGAACTTTGATGAATGTCAATAGAAGTAGAGGGGCTTCAGGCCTTTCATTTATAGGGTTGCTATGTGTTGTGCTCAACTTGAAGGCACTCAACAACAACAACAACAAAGGATGACAGAAGAAGAACTGATGCCTTTGATTTGTGGTATTGAAAAAGGATATTGAATATCCCATGAACTACCAAAAGAACAAACAACTCTGTCTTGAAGGAAGTGCCACCAACATGCTCCAGTAGAGACAAGGATAGTAAAACTTGGTCTCACATACTTTGAGCATGTTGCCAAAAGGGGCCAGTCCTTGGAAAAGGATATCACGCTGGGAAAGTGGAGGGTCAGAGAAAGAGAGGAAGATTCCCATCAAGATGAAGTGACCCAGTGACTGTAACATATGCTGGAGCATATCAGAGACAGTGAGCCTGGGGCAGAATAGTGCAAGTTTCAGAAGAGTTATTCTACAGGTTGCTATGAGTCTTGGTCAACTCAGAGGCACCTAAAAACAATAGCAGAGCAAGTGATTTTAGTTTTGTGATTTTAGGTGTGTTTGCTTCTTTCTGTGTGCCTCAGGTTCATCATGTAAAATAAAAATGAGGTTGATTCAAGTGATATATTCTTTTCTTTTCTAAGGGTTTGTTCTTCTGTGTTGTTGCTTTATACCATTTAGTTGGAACCGATTAACAGTTGACTCTCCAAATGTTTTTTCACTAGAGAGGACAATATCCATCTTTCTCCTGCTGAGTAGCTTCACTATCATATGTCATTAATAGTGTCTTTACGATATGAATAGGTCAGATAATGGGAGAGTGGGCATGTACAACAGGATAGCGATTATAAAATCACCAAGCCAGAAGAATGCCCCCTGGAGATTTCAGAGAATGGTGAGACCCAAAGACAACTGGAAAGGGAACTGAGCATGATGTAGTTTTCCAAAGGGTTTATGAGGAGACAACATACACACTCACACACAGAGAGCACATACACATATGCACATGGAGACATTTCTCCTTTCTGTAGAAAACAAAGCAAACAGTGGAAATTTCCAGCACAACTCACAAGCGATTTTCTGTTGTTAACATCCTGCTTCCTGAACTTGTACATTAATTTGTAGTATATTCTGTCTACTAATAAACTAAATTCTAAAATTTCCATGTCCTTTTGTCCATTGAAGGCTCTTTTCATTTGCTTCATGAAAAACCGTCATTTGTAGTATTCACACCTAAATGTCCTATTATGTTATTGTCCTATCATGTACTGACATGATAATAAGGTAATTGATAATAATAAGATTTTTTCAAATAAGAGCACTATGAATTGTAACAAGCAACAAATAAATAATATGCCCTGTCATTCTCGGTACTGCTGTTAGTTCAGAAATGCAAACGTTTATTGTTAAACTAATGAGTATACTTGAACAATTATTATTTAGTCTGCTTCCTTGGTGAGAAATTAAAGCTTAGTCCATTAATGATTTCTTTTCCCTTCTTCCCAAGCAAATAGTTTGTGAGTAGAATAGATTTAAGCCTTCATCCAAAAAGTTATCTTCAGCTGCTATTGCTAGGACTTTCTCACCATGTGGAAACAGCAATAGATGATAGAGAGTCATCTCCATAAATACCAATAAAAAGAATTGTTACTCCGTTAAGTGTTTTAAAAGGTTAGTATTGTCATCCTCATTCTAGGTTTATATTTGGAGAAACTGGAGTTTAAAGAAGTCAGGTAGCTTGACTAAGGTCATGTAACCGCTAAGTGGACTTGAATCCAGGTTACGTAAATGCTGAAGTGTAAATTCTTAACTAGCCTGCTACCTTATCAATGTAGGGATTGGAAAGTTTCTTTGGGGGGGGGACATCCAGTAAGATATTTTCAGTACTCATTCCCCTATACACACACGCGCGTATACACACACACACACACACACACACACACACACACACACACACACCGCATTTCACCCAATGAGGCTGAGGATTAAATAAAATAACTCAGTTCTGCATGTTGTTGTTGATAGATGCTGTCAAGTACATTCTAACTCCTAGAGATTTTATGCACAATGGAGCAGTGTTGCCTGATCTAACAGCCATTCTCACAATTGCTATTGTATTTAATTCCATTATTGCAGTCACTGCGTCAATCTATCTCATTACATAAATGCTCCTTTTTCACTATTCATCTGCCTTACAAAGCATGAGGCCTTGGCTCATCATCTTCATTTTTAAGGAGCATTCTAACTTAATCTCTGTTGCTGTTGTTGTTGTTGTT
>NW_006400145.1:834435-836478 GCF_000299155.1 Elephantulus edwardii
CCTTGAATGATTTGTGAATCACGCAGATTTAACAGGTATGGAGAAAAGATACAATCCTGATGCTCACCTCTCCTGACATTAAATCATTCTGTTTGGAATCACGTTTGCCATACTGTGATAGCTGTGTGGTACTGTGCTGCTGACACTGGTATTGCAAATACTAGGAGGGTTATCCATAATGGATAGGTTTCAAGTAAACTTTCAGCCTAAGAGACAAAGTAGCTGGAATAGCCAGCCACGTCTGAAATAACAGGTCATCAACAACCTTACAGTTAAAGGACGAATACATAAGATCTCTTCCACTCATTTGGGAAGATAGTTGACTCTCTAATTTCTTGGTACACCCACGTGAGCATGTCCAGGGCTGCATCTGTTTATTGAAACATGTTCATTTATATTCCATAAATATCTGGGGGTCTTATTTTTATTCCAAGTCTTCAGGGTGGTTTGAACTTCTTCCTTCATTGCTATTGGTTCTTGATTATACACTACTTCCTGAAATGGTATTCTTTTTGGTACAATGACTCTGTCTACTACTTCTATCTTCTTTGGATGCTTCATATATCATTGAAGATTTTATGCAGAATATCCTTCAGTGTTGCAACTTGAGGCTTGAATTTGTTACTCAGTTCTTTCAGCTTGAGAAACGCCAAGTGAGTTCTTCCCTTTCTATTTTGTTTTTTTTTCTTTTATTATTATTATTATTACTTTCAATGAACATTTACAGAGATTTTGGATTTCCATTCATTCATTGTTGCACTTTTCTCCCCCTTTCTATTTTCTAACTCCAGCTAATAGCACAATTCATTATAATTCTTTGCTTTGTCTTCTCAAGCTGTTCTTTGACATCTTTTGTTCCTTTCTTTTACATTTCTTCCCTCTGTTTTAAGACAGATCAGGAAGCAGGACTGGCCTTTGAAAACCCTTTGAAGATTATAGGACATTGTTAGATGCAGCACACCTATCAGATTAGAAGACACTGAAAATGATGAAAAACAGGTACAAACATCCATTAATAATTGGCACATGGAATGTACAAAGAATGTAGTCCAAAAGACCATTGCTATCCTGTAATGAGTGATGGAATATTATCCATACGCATAGGAAGATCAGATAATACAACTATTATTCAAATAGATGACCAACAAATAAATCCAAATAGGAAGAAATTAAGGGTTTTTACCACTTTTGTATTCTGAAACAGATTAAATATACAATCAAGTTTCATTAATAATAATTGGTGACTAAAACGCAAAAGTTGGAAACAACTGGAAATTATGGCCATTGAGACAAAAATAAGACTGGAGACCAAATGACTAAATTTTGTACAATCATTGATTTATTCATTACAAATGTTGTTGTTGTTGTTATGTGCTGTTAAGTCACCTATGACTCATAGTGAGCCTGTGTGCAACAGCCCTTAAACCTGCTCTATCCTGTGCCAATCTTATTGCCCCTCACACAACTACTCCCATTACCCCAGTTACTGAATCGATCCATCTCATCAAGGGTCTCCCTCTCTCTCACTGTCCCTCCAAACTCCCAAGCATGACGTTCATCTCTAAGGACTGGCCCCTCCTTTCAACATGTCCAAAGTATGTCAGATGAAGCTTCAGAATCCTTGCCTCCAAGGAGCAGCCTGGTCTCACCCTCTCTAGGACAAATCTGTTTGTTCTCTTAGCAGTCCATGTAATATTCAATACTCTTCTCCAGCAATACAGCTCAAAGGCATCAATTCTCCTTCTATCATGCCTAGTCATTGTTCAGCCCTCTGATGCATAACAAGTGATTGCAAAGACTCTGGCTTAGATCAGGCATATCTTAGTCTCCAGACTGACATCGTTGCTCTTCAGTACTTTGGAGAAGTCTCTGACAGCAGACTTCCCAATGCAATTCATCTTTTAATTTCCTGGTTGTTGGTACCAAGAGTGTTTATTTTAGAGCCAACCAAGCTGAAGCTGTCATACACCCTTCCCAAATATAACCATGCAATGTTTCCTTGCTATGTTCTGACTATTGCCTCCTGGTACAACTAAAGGTTTT
>NW_006400145.1:837050-840848 GCF_000299155.1 Elephantulus edwardii
CGAAATTATTCTGTGTCCATCAATTCCTTTTGGTACAATGACTCTGTATACTCTTTTCATCATCTTTTAAACCTTCCTGGATCATTTAATATTCTGGCCAATGCATCCTTAAGTATTGCAACTTAAGGCTTGAATTTGTTCTTCAGTTCCTTCAGCTTAAGAAATGCCAAGCGAGTCCAACCCCTTTGCTTTTCTGACTCCAGCTCTTTGCACATTTCATCGTAATACTTGACTTTACTTCCCATGCTGCCTTTTGAAATCTTCTGTTCAGCTCCTTAATATCTTGATTTCTTCCTTTTGCTTTGGCTTCTTGGTGCTCTCGTGCAATATTCAGAGTCTTTTCTGACATCCATCTTGGTCTTTCCTTCCTTCTCTGTCTTTGTAATGACCTTTTGCATTCTTCCTGGATGATATTCTTGATATCCTCCCACAGCTCATGTGGTCTTTGCTCATTAGTGTTCAAGGTTTCAAACTTGTTCCTGAGATGGTTTTGAAATTCAGGTGGAATAGACTCCATGTCAAATTTTAATTCTTGTGGATTTGATTTCATTTTCTTAGCTTCAGCTTGAACATGCATATGACTAGTTAGTGGTCTGTTCCACAATCAGCACCTGACCTAGTTTTCATAGCTGATATTGAGCTTCTCCAGTGATTCTTTCCACAGATGTAATTGATCTGATTCCTATGCATACCATCAGGTGAAATCATTGTGTATAGCCTGTGTTTATGTTTCTTATAAAACATATTTGCAATAATAATAGTAAATCAATTGCATAAAACTCTATCATTCTATCTCTAGCTTTTCATTTCTGTCACCAAGTCCATATTTTCCAATAACTTTTTAAAAAATGGACTATATATATGGACCTTACCTGATCGACTACACAAAAGTTAGATTTAATACATCTGAGGGGGGGAAATTTGGAAAAGTTCAGTATCAGCAGTCAATAAGAAGCCAGTTGCTGACTGTGGAACACACTATCAATTGCTGTTTTGTTATTGCCGTCGAGTTGACGGAGACTCATAGTGATCCTATATGCACAATAGCTCTAAACCTTGCTCTATCCTGAGCTAATCTCATCATCTCTGACACACATAGTTTCGTTACCCCAGTTACTGTGTTAAAGCATGACCTTGAGTCTATCCCACCTGAATTTAAAAAATCATCTTAAGAATGGGTTTAAGGAATTAAACACTAATAAGAAGAGACCTGTCCTTGGAGAAGGACATCGTGCTGGGGAGAGTGGAGGGACAGCGCAGGAGGGGAAGGCCCTCTATGAGGTGGATTGATTCAGTGACTGGGGTTATCAGGATGGGAGTGTCAGAGACAGTGTGATTGGCACAAGACAGAGCAGAGTTTAGGGCTGTTGTGCATAGTGTCGCTATGAGTCGCAAGCGACTCAACGGCACATAAAAACAACAACAACAATAAAAAATCAGATGAGTTGTGGACGAAGTAAGAAAAATGTCCTGATAAAGACAAGGAAGAACTAGAAGACCAACATGAATGCCAGAGGAGACTCTGAAAATTGCACTAGAATATTGAGAAGTCAAAATGAATTCATGCTGATGATCCCTGCTAGGGGTTACAGAAATTCTGAGCACAAAGACTAGGCAGCTGCCTCTGTTCCTGTGGTCTGTTTCTTCTCAAGTCTGATTTTGGTCTGAGATCTCAAAGACAGCAGAACACAACAGCTGTGGGCAGCCATCCCTTGCCCTTTCCCCCTCAGCTGGATGCTGAAAGAGATCATGAAACTCAAAGCTACAAGCTAAGCCTGGGGAGCTGAAAACTAAACAAAGCCTAAAAATCTAATGACATTGCAGGGCATCATGGATTTCATTGTGTCCCCCTTCTAGAGATGTATGTAATGTGGAAGTTCTGTAATGATCCCTCATGATCCAATAAACCAATCCAGTGTAAGGTTAAAAGAGACATACCATATCACTTAATCTCATCATAGCCCTGATCGTACTTAAGAGAAGTTACCCCGGAATATGACCTTGACACCTTTTGTCTTATGGTAGATAAAAGAAGAGGGGAAATGAGGAGAGGAGAGGGCCTCAATGTCTGTTTGGACCCAGGTCCCTGTGCTGAGAAGTTTCTTGACACAGGGGATGGCCAAGACATAAGAAAGGTTAAATGGTAATCTACAGATTCACTCAAATCACAATTGAGGAGGAGAAAGGGAGAAAAAGTGGAGGGGGCAGGGTAAGGGAGAAGAGGAGGATGGAGGGGAGAGAGGAGAAGACACATGTAGATCTCTAAGGAATACCAGGCATACAAGTGCTTAGGAATAAGGACTTGCTTCCCAAATTGACAGAACATTTTCCTGTACAACCAGCATTCTTTTTATTTCTAACTTCTTATTTGTAAGAAGAATACATTTATGTTTATAAAATCCACCAATTTGTGGTATCATTGATGAAACAGCACCAGATAACTAAGTCATAGAGGTTGTGCTGTTGTTGTTGTGTGCTGTCAAGCCGGAACTGAGCCATAGCTGACCGTCCAGTCAGTTTTCAGAGGAATCACTCAGGAGATTGTCCATCCTTCTCCCTCAGAGCACCTGCTGGATTCAAATGGTCTACCTTTGCAGAGCATCTTCTTGCTACCAACCATGAATGGCAGATAACTAAGCCATTAAAGGTACTGCATCTTCCTGATACATGGGGGGAAAAAATTCAGGGATTCAAAGAAAACAAAGTAAGCTGAGAAGATGACTTACTACCAAAAGAAATAACAAAAAGTGATGTTGTTATGTGCCTTCAGAAAAAAAATTTCTGGTTAATGTGTTGCTGTTGTTAATTACCTTTGAGTCTAGCATGACTCATAGCAACCCTATGAACAAAAGGCCTGAAGCCTTTCTATAACTATTGACATTTATCAAAGTTCATAGAGTTTTCAGAGTTTTCATAGAGTTTTGTTTAGGAAGTGGATGCCACTTGAGTTTTTTATGCAGACAAACTCAATGATTCTTTTTGTTATTAAGTGCCTTCAGTTGAGTATGACTCATAAAGACTCTATGAAAAACAGATCTGAACTCTTCCAAGTGTATCAGAGATGATAAGGATGAATCCTGTGCCAGAATGAATAAGGATGTGTATCATAAGGATGATACACATAATTTCATTGCTGTAGTCACTGTGTCAATCCATCTCATTGAGGATCTTTCTCTCTTTTGCTGACCTTCCATATTTCCAAGCATGATGTCGTTTTCCAAGAAACAGTCTCTCCTAACAACATGGTCAAAGTATGTAAGACAAAGCTTTACTATCCTTGCCTTCAAGGAGCACTCTGACTGCATTTTCTCCAAGACATATATATATGTTTATTCTTTTAGCAGTTCATGGGACATCCAGCATTCTTCTCCAACACTACCACTCAAAGGCATTGATCCTTCTTCTGTCATCCTTATTCATTGTTCAACTCTCAGATGCATAGCGTGTGGTTGGGAAGACTATGGCTTTACTCAGGTCCACCTCAGTCTTTAAGCTGACATCATTGCTCTTTAGTAGTAGGAGCATATAAATGTACCTTATAGATTTCTTAAAAGATTAGATGCATTTTTGTCGTTGTTGTTGTTGTTGTTATATGCTGTCAAGTTGTCTGCAACTCATAGCAAACATATGTACAACAGCTCTGAAGCTTGCTCTATCCTGAGCCAGTCTTACTGTCTCAAACACTCCTATCTCCATTACTCCAATTTCTGTGTCAATCCATCTCATATGGGGTCTTTATTATTTATGTGGGGTTAATGATGGAGGGGTATGAGTCTGAATACTAAAAATGCTGTAATT
>NW_006400145.1:841613-848803 GCF_000299155.1 Elephantulus edwardii
TGACGGCACATAACAACAAGTTATTTTTATCCACTTTGAGAAGGCAGGGTGGTATTTCCAATCTAGATTAAAGTGGAAAGTTACCAGAATGCTCAGAGTAAGATAACATAATTAGGGGCCAAGATCAGATAAACTTTAGAGAATTTTTATTTTCTAACATTTCTGAGGACTGTGGTTAATATGGCTTTTGACCCACATAAAATAAGCTATCTCTTTAAATGGAAAAAAACACAGAGGGTGGAAATTTTCCATTTCTTGCCAATAGGAAGCTGTTGAGTTTCTGGAAAACACATAGCATCACATTCTGACTGCCTAAGGAGATTGTTCCAGTTCACTATTTTGCAAATGTTGTTATTGTTATGTGCAGTCGAGTCATCTGCCACTCTTAGAAACTCTAAGTAAAACAGTTCTGAAGCCTGCCCTATACTGAACCCGTCTCACTGACCCCAACACACTTACCCCCCATTAACCCACGTATGGTAACAATCCATCTCATCCAGAGTCTTCCTCTCCTGCCCTGTCCCTCCATCTTTCTAAGTGTGATGTCCTTCTCCTTCTACAAGGATTGGTCCCTCCTGGCCATGTGCCCATGGCACATGAGACAGAGCTTCAAAATTCTAGCTTCCAAGGACAAACTTGGTTTCACCCGCTCCAAGACAGACCTATTTGTTTTCTTGGTGGTCAATGATAGGTTCAAGACTCTTTTCCAGCACCCCAGGTCGAAGGCATTGATTCTTCTTCTGCCATCCTTAGTTATTATCCAGCTCTATGATACATAGCAAGTAATTGCAAAGACCGTCGCCTGAATCAGTCGCATCCTGGTATCTAGACTGACATCATTGCTTCTCAGTACTATGGAAAGGTCCCTGACAACAGATTTTCCCAGACAATTAATCTTGATTTCCTAACTGCCAAGTTTGTTAAGTGTAGAGGTGAGCAAGCTGAAATCGTTGACAGTCTCAATCTCTTCTCCATCTATCATAGTGTTGCCAGTTGGCCCAGTGGTGAGAACCTTCTTGATGTTGAGCTTGAATCCATTTTGAAGACTACAGTCATTGACCTTCTGCAGTGAGTGCTTCAGGTCCTCCTCAGTTTCAGCAAGCAAGATTGTATCTGCATATCACAAGTTGTGATGAGTCTTCCTCCAGTTCTGATACAATATTCTTCATCATATAGGCCAGCCTCTCAAATGATCTGTTGTGCACAGAGATTGAAAAGGTATGGAGATAGAATGCATCCTTGACCTACTTCTTTTCTGATTTTGAACAATACAGTATTTTCTTTCTCTATTCTGACAACTACTTCCTGGTCCAAAACTATTTTGCAAATAGTTAAGGCTTTTAAAAAAATTCTTAACATATGAGAGCATGCAATGTGGACTATGCTTCAGAGCTCGTGCTCTAGAGTAAGACCTCCTGGTTTGAATCCCAACTCTGATACTTGCCAATATGTAAGAAGTTTAGAAAGTGTGTGACATAACTAAGTCTAACATTTTTTCCAACAATAAAGTAAACAGTAATTCCTACTGTTAAGTTAGCAGACTTAAGGAAGAAATCAGAGAGAACGAGAGAAAGCTTAATGCAGCTTTATTAAAGGGGAGGAATGGGGGGGCTCCCAGGTGAGTTCCTCATTCTGGAGATGCAGAATGGAGAAGTCACACTATGACCTTATCGGGGAGGGTTTTTATAACAGAGTCATTAGGGAGGGACATTCCACTCTGATTCACAATCCACCTGCTAGCTCAACCAGGCAGGCAAGCTCTTCTTATAAGCAGCAGGCAAGGCCATCAACATTTGAATTCTAAATGCTTCATTCTTCTCTTTGGCCCCCTTTGTCCAGACTTTACACCTGCCACATTGGAATGACAGTTAAAAGGATATATTGTGCAAAGGACATACAAGGCTTGGTACTATAAGAGCTCAAGAAGTATTAACTATAAGGGTAAGAGGTTTTGGTCTAGGGTCTGTTAATCCCAAACCAGACTTCCTGATTCCATCTTTGTCCATCCAAGGCTACAGCCTCTGCAGACTCCACAAGCAGCTGATCTTCCAGTTTTTCTAGTTCTGCTTTGATTTCCTTCAAGTCTCCTCTTATTCAGCCAGAAATCAGCATTTGACGATGTTGAAAATTTCACTACAGAGGACAGATGTGAGAATCTATTAAATGAGTAGCTAGCTCCAAAGCCCACATCTACTTTGTGAGATATTTGAGAGTTTTTGTGTAAGACTTCCCTATCTAATGAAATCAACATGTAAAATGAGTACCAGGGAGCTCTGGTGGCCTAGTGGCAAGAAGCTGCACTGCAATCCCAAGAGGTACACAGTTTGAATCCACCAAATGCTCTGCTGGAGAAGGAGGGGATATCTCCTCCTGTATCAGGTCAGATCCCATTTGACGGTACACACAAAAGATAATAAAAAAATATTTTTTTTAAAAAAAGAATACTAAATTTGTTAAATTAATGTCAACTTTTCAATTAATTAACTTTTAAAGTAGATTTCCTTTCAGCAAGTCGTCATTTAGCACTTAATCTATACTGTGAGCACATGAAAGAGCAATTGTCTCTAAAAGAATGTATTGTCTATTGTTGTTGTTGTTGTTGTTGTTGTTGCTGTTGTTGTTAGATGTCATCAAGTCAAGTACAACTCATAGCAACTCTATGAACAAAAGATCTGAACTCTGCCCTATCCTGTACCATCCTCACATATCCTGACACTCTAGAGCCCATTGCAGAAGTCATCATGTCAATACATCTGATTGAGGGTCTTCTTCTCCTCCACTGACCCTTCACCCTTTCCAGCATCATGTCCTTTTCCAAGGCATAACCCCTCCTAGCAACAGGCCCAAAGTATGTGAGGTGAAGCCTCATAAATATTGCCTCCGAAGAGTACTCCAGCTGCACCCTTTCCAAGACATATCTGTTTGTTCTCTTGGCCATCCATGGGATGTTCAGTGCTCTTCTTCAACACTATAGCTCAAAGACATCAATTCTTTTTCTGTCATTCTTATTCATTGTCCAGCTCTCAGATGCATAGCAAGTAATCACAAAGACCATAGCATGAATCAGATGCACCTTAGTCCCCAAACTGACATCATTACTTCTCAATAATTTGGAGAGGTTCCTAACTGCAGATTTTCTCAGTGCAATGTGTCTCCTTATTTCCTGACTACTGGTATCAAGTGTGTTAATTGTGGATCCAAGCAAGATGAAGCTGTTGACAGTTTCAATCTTCTCTCCATCCATCATGATGCTGCCTATCAGTTCAGTGATAAGTATCTCTGATTCTTTGACATTAAGGTGCAATCCATACCAAATGCTGAATTTCTTGATCTTCTGTAACAAGTGCTTCAAGTCCTCACTTTCAGCAAGTAAGGTTGTATCATCCGCATAATGCAGATGCATAATCCTGATGTCACATTCCTCTTCATAGAGTCCAGCATAATTTGCTCAGCATATTGCTGAAGATAATCCAAAAATGAATAGAACATAGATAGGGAGGTGCCAGAAGTTCAAGAAAGATTTAGAAGAGGTTGTGGCACTAGGTATATCATTGCTGATGTCAGATGGATCCTGGCTGAATGTAAGGAATACCAGGGAATGTCTATTTGTGCTTTATTGATTATGCAAGGGTGTTTGACTATGTGGCTCATGACAAGTGGCTGGCATTGAGAATAATGAGAATCCAAGAGCACTTAACTGTGCTCATGCAAAACCTATACCTGAACCAGGAAGCTGCTGTGCAAACAGCAGAGGAACACTGTATGGTTTAAAATTAAAAAGGGAGTGTATCAGGGTTGTATTCTCTCTCCTATTGTCTATTAGGTATCAAATTATTGAGCATTCACAGGGACAAGGAAGCTCACAGGGTATGGGTATCCTATACCTTCCATAGGATCTCACACAGTTTAATAACATCTTCAAACTGGTTTTCATAGTCACTTAATCACATGGAGGAGATTGCCCATCTTTCTCCTTCAGAATAGTTGGTGTGCTCCTTAGAGGTACAGATGATGAAGCTTTATCTCATATACTTTGAGCATATTGCTAGGAGAGGCTTTTCCTTGAAAAGGAACATCATTCTTGGGAAGGTGGAGGGGTGATGAAAGAGTGGAAGACCCTCAACCAGGTTGATTTGCATAGTGACTGCAGCAGTGGGCTTGAGTGTGTCAGACATTGCGAGGATGGCACAAGATTGGACAAAGTTCGGATCAGTTCATAGGGTTGCTATGAGTCATACTGTATCTGTATTGGGATTGCATTAAACATGGAGTTTACTTTTGGTAGAATTGTCATTTTCATTTTATTGAATCTTCCTATCCTTGAACAAGGAACATTTTTCCATTATTTAGGTCTCCTGTTATTCTCACAGTAGTGTTTTATAGTTTTTTATACAAAAAGGTTTTTTTGTCTCTTGTTAGGTTTATTTCTAACTATCTCATATTGAGGTTAGCTATTGAAAATGGTATTGCTTTCTTATTTTCCTTCTGTATTTTCTTTGTTAATGTAGAGGAATCCCACTGACTTTTGTATATTGATCTTGTATCCTGCCAATCTACTAATTTGGTGTACTAGGTCTAACTAGGTTCTTTTGTTGTGTCCATCTAGTTTTCTATGTACACTATCATATCATCTGCATATATCAACAGGTTTTGGTCTTTCTTCATCGAAAATTATTTTGGCTCTTGATTTTGCTAAATACTTTTCACTATGTTGAAGAAATTCCCTTCTATTTCCATTTTGCTGAGTGTTCTAATCAGGAAGGGTTAATCAGGTTTTAGGTTTTGTCAAAGGCCTTTTCTACATCAGTTGACAAGATTATATGGTTCTTGTTCTTTGCTTTGTTAATGTGATGAATTTCCTTGATTGTTTTTCTTATGTTGAACCATCTTAACATGTTGTTGTTGTTGTTATGTGCCATCGAGTCGTTTCCAACTCATAGCGACCCTATGCACAACAGCTCTAAACCCTGCTCTATCCTGCGCCAACCGCACCGCCTCTGACACACCCATCCCGATTACCCCAGTCACCGAATCAATCCATCTCATAGAGGGTCTTCCCCTCCTGCGCTGTCCCTCCACCCTCCCAAGCATGATGTCCCTCTCCAAGGACCCGTCCCTCCTGGCAACATGTCCAAAGTATGTCAGACCAAGCCCGAGAATCCTTGCCTCCAAGGAGCAGCTTGGTTTAATCCTCTCCAAGATGGATCTGTTTGTTTTCCTGGCAGTCCAGGGTACATTCAGTACCCTTCTCCAGCACCACAGCTCAAAAGCATCCACTCTCCTTCTGTCCTCCCTAGTCATTGTCCAACTCTCTGATGCATAACAAGTGATTGCAAAAACCATGGCCTGTATCAGGCGCACCTTAGTCTCCAGAGAGACACTGTTGCTCCTGAGTATGTTTGAGAGGTCCCTAACGGCAGACTTTCCCATTGTGATACGCTTTTTGATTTCCTGACTGCTGGTACCAAGAGTGTTAACTGTGGAGCCGAGCAAAGTGAAGCTGTGAACACTCTCAATCTCTTCATCATCCATCCTGACGCTGCCAATTGGTCCAGTGGCGAGAATCTTTGTCTTCTTGACGTTGAGCCTTAGTCCATACTGAAGGCTGCAGATGGTCTGATGACCATCTTAGCATACCTGATATAAATCCCACTTGGTCCTGATGAATTATTTTTTTATGCACAACAAGGATTTTGTTAGGGATTTTTGCATCTGTATTCATGAGATACTGGTTTGTAGGATTTCGGGGATTTTGTTGTTATGTGTTGGTTATTTTTTTAGTAATGTCTTTGTCTTGTTTTCATATTAGGGTTATGCTTGCTTATAAAATGAATGAGGGTGTTACTTCTTTTTCTAAAAATAATTTAAGTGGAATTGGTAATAGTTCTTCTTGAATACTTGGTAAAATTCAGCAGATAATACATCTGAGTTAGGACTTTTTTTGGGGTGGGGGAATCTCTTGATTACCTCAATTTCTCCCTTTGAAAAGGAACTATCAAGTGTTGTACATATGTCCATGTCAATCTGAGTAGAGTATCAATTTCAAGAAATTTGTCCATATTCTCTAGGTTTTCAAATTCATCAGAGTGTAAGTTTTTGTAAAACTTATATATTTACATTTAATTTCATCTGGTTCTACTATGATGACACTTCTATAATTTCTTATACAAATTATTTGTATCTTCTCTTTATTTTGTTATGTTTGCCCATACTTTGCCTAGTTTATGGTTCTTTTGAAGAACTTGCTCCTGATCTTATAGAAATCTTCAATGATTTGGTTTTTGGTGTTTTGCTTTTTTTTTTTTGCTTCAGTGGTTTTTCTGAGTTATTTGTGTCTTCTCCTTTTTTCAATTTTGTTAAGTTTGTCAATTTTATTGACACTTTCAAAAAACCAGCTCCTAGTTTATAGATGTTTTTCTTATTGATCTTATTGATTTCAGCTCTTGTCTTTATAATTTCATATTTTCTAGAGACTGTGGGGTTAGATTGTTATTCTTTTTCTGTTTGATGAAGGTGTTGAATTAGGACATTAATTTTGCTTCTGTCTTCCTTTTCTATGAGTGTACTTATGGTTACATATTATTCCCTGAGGACTTCCTTAATTGTACCTCAGATGTTTTGGCATCAGGATTGGAGGTAGACTCTTCAACAATCTGCATTATGCAGATGACACAACCCTGTTTGCCAAAACTGAGGAGGACCTGAAGTGCTTGCTGCAGATGGTCAGAGACTGCAGGCTTCAATATGAATTGAAACTCAAAATAAAGAAAACAAAGATTCTCACCATTGGGCCAATTGACAGTAACATGATAGATGGTGAAAAGGTTGAGATTGTTGACAGCTTCAGTTTGCTTAGCTCTCCAATCAACACTCTTAGTACCAGTTGTTGTTGTTGTTAAGCACTGTTGAGTTTGAGACCCTATTAACAAAAGTCCTTGACACTTGCGTGACTTTCATCCTTTCTCCAGGTTCATAGGGTTTCTGGAGGCAACTATTTACAGAAATGGATGCCACTCCTGCTTCCAAGCTTGTTTTAATGTTTACACCATGGGTAACCATTCTTGCATTTGACACAGCAGTGTCACAGTGTGTGGCTTCACAGCAACCACAAGTTACTGCTGTACAGTAAGTGGACACACCAGGGCTCTACGACCTAGAAGAATGTTTGAACAAAAACAATGAAAAACTGG
>NW_006400145.1:849238-856091 GCF_000299155.1 Elephantulus edwardii
GACTGCTAGGAGAACAAACAAGTTTGTCCTGGAGAGGGTGAAGCTAGGCTGCTTGTTGGAAGCAAGGATTCTGAACCTTCGCATGACATACTTTGGACATGTTGCAAGGCAGTATCAGTCCTTGGAGAGGCACACCACGCTTGGAAGGGTGGAGGCCCAGCCCAGGAGAGGACGGCCCTCGATGAGATGGATTAATTCAGTCACTGGAGTAATGGGGATAGTTGTGTCAGAGACAATAAGATTGGCAAGGGATAGACAAGGTATAGAGCTGTTGTACATAGGGTTGCTCTGAGTTGCAGGGGACTCAATGGCAAATAACAACAACAACCACTGTTGTGGTGCTATCTATTTTTTTTTTTCAAACATTAAGCACTGTTTTATGCATTTTGCATGTTTATCATTTGGTAGAGAGATGTTGACTAAGGTTATATGTTCTTGTCTATTATGCCCTTAATTATCATATGGTAACATTCTTTCTCTTTTATGTTCATTTTTCTCCTGAAGTTTATTTCATCAGAGATTATTATTGCTACTCCTGTTTTTCTATGTGTGCCACTACTTAGAAGAATGTTTGACTAAAAACATTTAAAACCAGATTTGAAGTCTTTCTATAACTAAATAGAATTTCAATGACAATCCTACCAAAAAGAAATCTACATGTTCAACACAATTCCAATACAGATGACAACTTCATTTTTCAGGGAAATTGTCAAATTTGTTTGGAAGGGCTGTTGTATTGTTAAGTGCCGTCAAGTCGCAGGCGACTCATAGCGACCCTATGAAGGAGAGTCCTCAACGCTTGGGTGCCTTTCATCCTCTCGCCAGGTTCGTAGGGTTTCCGGAGGCAAGCTATTATGGAAGTGGATGCCACTTCTCCTTCCAAGCTTGTTTTAATCGGGAGCTCCACTCCACTCTCTGTCCGCATTGGGTAGCCAACCATTAACGCATTTGACACATCAGTGTCACAGTGTTCAGCCTCATAGCAACCAAAAGTAACTGCTGTGCGGCAACTTATACACCAGGGCTATACAACCTAGAGGAATGTTTGAACAAAAACAATGAAAGACAGGTCTGAGGGCCGCAGATTAACAGTCACCCACCTTTGGCTTTGTAGCATCGCTTTCTGTTCATTGGGCCAGCTGATCTCTCTCTCTATGTTGATATTATTGTTGTTAAGTGCCGTCAAGTTGCAAGCGACTCATAGTGACCCTATGAAGGAGATTCCTTGATGCTTGGGTGCCTTTGGAAAGGCTAGAGATAACAAATACACAAAACACTTTTGAGAAACAAACATGAGGTTGGAGGCATAGTATTCCCTGGCCTCAAAACCTACTACACAGCAGTAGTAATCAAAACAGCATGGTACTGGTACAATGACAGGCACGTAGAACAATGGAATAGAATTGAGAACCCAGAAATAGACCCAGCTATCTATGGTTAACTGATATTCAACAACAAAATCAAAGCTATCAAATGGGGAAATGATACCCTCTTCAACAAATGGTGCTTGCAAAACTGGACTTCCACC
Organism: Elephantulus edwardii; assembly: GCF_000299155.1. Lineage (NCBI taxonomy): Eukaryota > Metazoa > Chordata > Mammalia > Macroscelidea > Macroscelididae > Elephantulus > Elephantulus edwardii. Next base: position 850,767 of record NW_006400145.1, read on the forward strand.
TACAGAAAGCTGAAACAGGATCTACACCTCATACCACAGAAAAAATCAATTCAAGGTGTATCAGAGACCTGGGAGTAAAGCCCAAAACCATAAAGTTCATGAGAGAAAAAGTTGGATATAGCTTAGAAACACTAGTCTAAATACAGTCAGAAAGGCACAATCTGAAGAGGATAAAATTGATGAATGGGACCTTCTAAAGATTAAGTCCATGTATGCATCAAAAATTGTTTCCAACAGGGTAAAAAGAAAACCTACTGACTGGGAACAAACATTTGGTAATACCATCTCAGACAAGAGTCTTATAACACAAGTTTACAGAATACTCCTGGGCCTACACAAGAAAAAGACTTATAACCCAATTACAAAATGGGGGAAAGACATGGAAAGAATTTTCACAGAAAAAAGATATTTGAAAGACAAACAGACATATGAAGAAATGCTCAAAATCACTGATAATAAGAAAGATGCAAATCAAAACCGCAATGAGGTACCATTTCACTCCAGTAACAGTGGCAAAGTTTAACAGGGCAGCAAGTAATAAATGTTGGAGAGGATGTGGCAAGAAAGGAAATCTTATACATTGTTGGTGGAATTGTAAAATGGTAAAATCATTCTGGAAGGCAGTTTGGTGCTTTCTTAAAAAGCTGAACAGAAATCCTATATGACTCAGCTATTCCACTGTTTGGAACATATCCTGAGAAAATGAGAACTGAGTCACAAACGGAGACTTGTACACCAATGTTCATAGGAGCATTATTCACCATCACAAGAACATGGAAACAGCCCAGATACCCAAACATAATTGAATGGATTGAGAAATTATGGTATATTCACACAATGGAATACTACACAGCACGCAGGAGCAATGATTTTGTAAATTATTACCTAAATTGAGAGGGACTGGAGAGCATTATGTTAAGTGAAAAAACTCACTCCCACAAGGACAAATATTGTATAAAATCATTATTGTAGAATGAGTATAACGATCCAAGGCAGGCGGGAGAGGTTGAAAGCAGGAGGATGAGGATGTGCAGGCAGAGAGGAAATTAATCACAGTGTTGTACAATTTGATGGATGGTGGGGGTGAGGGAAATTGGAAAAATCTGTTTTGGAAAACAATGTATTAAAATTTTTTAAATAAACTAGCATAATAAAAACAATAATTTAAGAAAATAAAAAAAAATAACATTTGATCAAAAGGTAATGGTGATGAAGAAGGAATTTAAAGCTGCTCTGAAGGTCTTGGCAAAAAAATAAAGCCCCAGAAAATTATGAAATACCAATTGACATATTTCAACAAATAGATGTTGCCCTGGATGCACTCACCAAGTTATGCCAAGAAATCTGGAGGACAACTATCTGGACAAGTGACTGGAAGAGATTCATATTTATTCCCATTCCATAACAATGAGGTGTTGTTGGAAGTTCTTATCTAATTTTTCAAGTGGTTGTCACCTTGACTCCATACCGATAGACCTTGAAACTACATAATGTTCAGGACAGACATTCTTTGTTGGTTAAGCTAAACTGTTCTAAACTTAAGAAAAGGTATTTAGGGGATAGCTTTGGCTTAAGATTTTTTAGATTATCTCAGGACAATTTTTCAGGAGCTCATTGGTTGCCTCCTTTATAATGAGTTGTTTTGGTGAGTTTGGGGGGTATTTTATACTAGTTTATTATTAAGTGTCAATGAGTCTGAACTGACTCATGGCTGAGCACATGGAGATGTCCATCTTTCTCCCACAGATATTCACACTACCTTAGAGTTGACAGTGCAGCCCCTTACTACTAGGTCACTGGAGCTCACTTTTGATGAGCTGAAGGAACACACAATACTAAAGCAAACTTATAGTACAAGGAGTCCAGGAGGTCATACTCGGTAACAGGGCCTGACTCCTCCTTGAAAGATTCATATGACAAAACAGATCAAGATGTGAGCAGCAAACTTGATGAGGGATTAATTCAGTTTGTCTGGTATCAAGATGAACACCCAGACTCACACTCCTGATAGCCTAAGAAAATAGCCCCATGTATCAAGCTATCCTCAGCAAACAACAGAGGTTATTAGCAAAGAAGCATAAGGATATAGTTTCTCTCATTGCTGTGGAGTCAGAATTAACTTATAGCTGACTCTCCAGTGGGTTTTTGAAGCTATAAATTGTATGGTTGTAGACTGTCTATTTTTCTCTCTTGGAGCCACAAGTGATTGGATTTGAACCACTAGAGAAGTGTAGCTTTGGTTAAGCAGTGGAAGTCCCTACTGACTAGGCTGTCACATGTCTCTAAGGATAGAGTCACTTTCATATTTTTGTCAACAAATGTTTAGTGGAGATAGGGTGGTGATCTTCACAGAATGCCATTTCTAATTATTATAATAATAACCTTATCTGGGCTAAGGATACTCTTAAATAACCAGAAATAAGCTGATACCCAAGGGATCTTTTTAGGCAAGAGTCAGAATGCCTCCAGTGAACAGTAAAAATAAAACTTAAGCCACATATCTAAGGTAGGAAAGATACAGAATGGCTTTATATCAATCTGAGCTTCTCAAGAGAGCCCTTAAAAGATCATTTAAAGCTAAGCAAGAGGAAAGAGGCAAAATATTTCTTTAATAAGTATCCTGTAGGTGACATTAATCACTGTGGAAATGGTGTTGTGTAACAAGCTATCAAGACCTATAAAGTATTTCACTAGAACAATAAAAGCATCCTATGTTCTTCCTCCAGGCATGCTAAGTTTATATGGAGCAGGCATGATTTACTAAAAAATTTATTAAAGCCATTATAAAGGTCAAGATCCTTCAAAATGCATTGAGTCACTGTACCAAAAATAGTTGGCTGGCACAGAAGACACTCATGAAACAACATATGATCAAAGAACAATGGTGCTATAGGAGGATGTTCAAGCTGCTCTTAAAGAATTGGCATAAATAAGGCCCCAGGAATTGATGGAATATCAATTGATATATTTCAACAATGAGGTAAAGTTCTAGACTGCATTCTGAGCTCAACAGATTCTTCCAGAGACTCTGGATGACAATTACTTGGGCAACTGACTGAAAGAGATTCAAATTTGTTCCCATTCCAAAGAGGGGTGATCTGACAGAGTGGGGGAGGAAAACTTGACTGGAGTCATCACCAGAGAATTGCCAGAAATACAAGCTGGGTTTAGAAGAGATAATGGCACTAGGGACATCATTGCCAACATCAGTTGGATTTTGGCTGAAAGCAGAGAATGTCTAATTGTGTATTATTCTCAATTATGCAAAAGAATTTAACTATGTGAATCATAACAAATTGTTGCTAACATTGAAAAGAAAGGAATCCCAGAACACTTGGTTATGCTCATGCAAAACTTATCCTTGGACCAGAAAGCAGTCATCAAACAGAGCAAGGAAACACTGCATGGTTCAAAATTTGTAAAGCTGTACACCGGGGATGCATCCTATCACCATACCTTTTCAATCTATTTGCAGAACAGATCATATGGGAGGCTGGAATTTATGAAGAATGTGGAATCCAGATTGGAAGAAGGCTCAGTAACAACCTGTGTTATGCTGATGATACAACCTTGCTTGTTTAAACTGAGTGAGATCTGAAGTGTTTGCTGTAGAAGGTCAAGGACTGCAGCCTTCAATATAGATTGTATCTCAATATCAATAAAACAAAGATTCTCACCATCGGGCCAAGAGGTAGCATCATGATAGATGGAGAAGAGGCTAATGGTGTTGACAATTTCTTCTTGCTTGGATTTACAATCAACAATCTTGGCACCAGCAGCCAGGACATCAAAAGACAAGTTGCATTGGGAAAGTCTGCTGTCAGGAACTTCTCCTCGATGCTAAAGAGCAATAATGTCAGTCAAGAAACTAAGATGCACACCTAATCCAAGCCATGATCTTCTCAATTGGAAAACTGGACAATGATTAAGGATGACAGAAAAAGCATTAATGCTTCTGAGTTGTGGTGCTAGAGAACAATATTGAACATACCATGAATTGCCAAGGGAATAAACAACTTTTTCCTGGAGAATGTAAAATCAAGTTTTTCCTTGGAAGCAAGGATTTTGAAGGTCCATCTCATATACCTTGGGAATGTTGCCAGTACTTGGAGAAGGACATCATACTTGCAAGGGTGGAGGGTCAGTACAGGAGAGGAATACCCTGGATAATATGGATTGACACAGTGACTGTGGTAATGGGGACCGGTGTGTCAGAGACAGTGAGATTGGCTTGAGAGGTTAGAGTTCATAACAGTTGTTAATAGGGTCTTTTTTAGTTGTAGTTGATTGACTTGATGGCACATAACAACAATATATGTAGTTCCTCAAAAAGATCTGTAGGATGTATTGGTAGGTGCCATTGAGTTGACTATGTCTCGTAGTGTTGACTATGTCTCGTAGTGTTGACTATGTCTCGTAGTGACCCTGTGAGCAGCAGATCTGAACTTGTTCTATCCTGAGGCATTCTCATGATGTTTGCCTTGCTCAAGCCTATTGTTGCGATCACTTTGTCAATCCATCTTGTTGAAAGTTTTCCTCTTTCTCTGGGCTTCTACCTTTCCCAGCATGATGACTTTTTCCAAGGAGTGGCTCTTCCTGACAGCATGCCCAAATTATGTGAGAAGTTTCACCATCCTTTTCTTTAAGGAGCACCCTCATTGCTCTTTCTCCAAGATAGATCTATTTTTTATTTTGATAGCCCATGATACACTTAATATCCTTCACCAACATCCAATTCAAAAGCATCAATAATTATTTTATCTTCCAGTATGAAAACAAGCAGAACTCACCAAGCTATATGGTTTCAATATTTATCAGAGTAGGGTTGTATTGTGTGTATACCATCAAATGGATCTGACTGGTACAGGAGGAGATTACCCCTCCTTCTCCAGCAGAGCATGTGGTGGATTTGAACCAATATACTCTGGGATTGAAGTACAGCTTCTTGCCATACCTGATCCAGACTATAGTATTTACAATTAAATGCTATGCATCGGAGAGTTGGACAGTGACAGGGGATGACAGAAAGAGAATTGATACCTTTGAGCTGTGGTACGGGAGAATAGTGTTGAATATACCATGGACTGCTAGAAAAACAAACAGGTTTGACCTGGAGAGGATGAAGCCAGAATGCTCCTTGGAGTCAAGGATTCTGTAGCTTCGTCTGACATATGTTGGGCATGTTGCAAGGAGAAATTGGTCCTTGGAGAGGGACATCATGTGAATGTCCTCTTCAGTGAAGTGCCTGTTCATATCCTGTGCCCATTTTTCTATTGGATTCTTTACCTTTATCTTGTTGTGGTGCTCAAGTATTTCATAAATTCT
>NW_006400145.1:861588-876258 GCF_000299155.1 Elephantulus edwardii
GAACTGGGGAGGAGGGTGGAGAAAACAGTGCAACAATGAATGAATGAAAACCCAAAATCTCTGTAAACTTTCCTTAAAACTTATAAAATTTAATAATAATAAAAAACACTGAAATATTAAAAAAAAAAGAGAGGGACATCATGTTTGGGAGAGTGGAGGGACAGCACAGGAGAGGAAGATCCTCAAGGAGATAGATCGATTCTGTAATTGGGGTGGTGGGAATGAGTGTGTCGGAGACGACAATGTTGGCACAAGATAGGCAGCATTTAGGGCTCTTGTACATAGTGTCGCTATGAGTGGCAAATGACTCAACGGCACATAACAACAACAATAGGGTTGTATATAATAACCATATATCAATTTTAGGGTGACTTGACAAGTCGGAATGAATGGCCAGAAATCAACCTAGGGACTGATGCTAGAGGATTAAATCACAACATGTTGATTTTACTGAAAGCTCCTCCAGACAAGCACAACAGTACACTAGTTGTGTTTTATAAAACATTTGTTGAATACAAGAGTATCTAATATTTTCATCCACAAAGTCAATGTCCTCCATCCTGTTTTGGTGAATAGCAACAAGGGTCTTAAAACTTTGTGAGCAGTTATCTAAGGAGCGGCAGTTGGGGTTTCTCACTCTGGAGCAAAGAATGAAGGAAACCTCAGGCTAGTTGTGTGTTGTGCTATATGCAATGCTGTTAATTGAAAGATAAGTTATTTGAATCGACAGCTGCTTCGAGGGGCAAGATAGGCAGCCTTCTATTGTGAAGATTGGTGTCCTTGGAAGGAGGAAACGGAGGGAGGTTTGCTGTGAGTCAGTCAGAAGCTATGGGTTTGGGTTTGGGGTTTTTTAGGGAGGGTGGGAGAGCTTTAGTCCAAAGAACTGATGGATGACATAAACGTAAGTCTTCAAAATCCTGAGACAAGAACTAGACGGACGGTGTTTGGCTGCCTCTGCTGACCATTCTGCAAGTCCTTGCGAGAACAAGAGGAAATTGTGGTACAAAACTACTCAAAATTGTGAAAAAGATCATATTTACTGGTCAGGTAGAGATGATTCCCTAAGGCAATGATCCTTACTCACACTTCAATCCTAGAACTGAAATTACTCCTCTAACTCAACATTTTAGTCAAATTATACAAAGGTTCATAAGGTGATCACTAACATCCGAAAGAAATGTTTTCCATGGAATAATCAACCACAGAAAAATAAAAGGGAAGCATTTGCCCAGATCAAGGGCTGCATTCAGCCTTCAATATGGATTGCAACTCAACATCAAGAAAACAAAAGTCCTCACCACTGGGCCAATAGGCCACACCATGATAAATGCAGAAGGATTGAAATCATGAACTATTGCATCTTGCTTGGATTCACAGTCCACATCCATGGTACCAGTAGTCAGAAGATGTATATCATTAGGAAAGTCTGCTGTCATGGATCTCTCCAAAGTCCTGAAGAGCAATGATATCAGTGTAAAGACTAAGATATGCCTGATTGAAGACACAGTCTTTCAAATTACCTGCTTTGTTTCTGAAAGCTGGGCAATGAGTAAGGATGACAGAAGAATTGATGTATTTGAGTTGTGGTGTTGGAGAAGAATATCCATGGACTGCCAAAATAGCAAACAAATGTTTACTGGAGAAAATGCAACCAGAATATTTCTTGGAAGCAACTTTGTCTCACTTGTTTTGGACATGTTGTTAGGAAAGTCTATTTATTACTTTGTTTTATTGTTAGGTGCTGTTCAGCCAAGCATGACTCACAGTGGCCCTATGAACAAAAGATGTGAACCCTTTTCTATCCTGTACCATCTTCACACTTCCTGACACACAAGAGCAGTCACCATGTCAGTCCACCTGGTTGAGGGTCTTCCTCTCCTTCACCGACCCTCCACCCTTCCCAGCATCATGTCCTTCTCCAAGGAATAGCACCTCCTAGAAACATGACCAAAGTACGTGAGGTGAAGCCTCATCATTCTTGCCTCCAAATAGCACTTCAGAAAGGAAATCATGTTTAGAAATGTGGAGGGTCAGTGCAAGGGATGAAGATCCTCAATGACATGGATTGACGCAGCGTCTGTGGCAACGGACTCAAGCATGCCAAGGATGATAAGGATGGTGAAGGATCGGGCAGTGTTCAAACAGTGTCGCTGTGAGTTATATTTAACTCTCCGACACCTAACAATAACAACAGCACTTGTCCAGAACTTAAAGTTCAGAATTCTAACAAAGAGGAAAGAAAAATAGAAATAAGAAACAAGGGAAGAAAATAAAAGAGTGCTTTTAAATTGTGGGAACTGCAATCAATGTCATGAAGCAAAATATATATAAATTAGTAGAATGAAAATGAATTTGCTCAGTAAACTTTCACTCAAGTCACAATAAAAGCTTAAAATAAGTAAATAAATAAAATCACAATAATATAAAGATTATGTATTGTTTAAATCCAAATAGGGGGCGCCACATATTTCCTGGGCAGGAATCTAGCCTGATATCCAGTAACAGTGAACAAACATTGTATTTTCAACTGTGAAGAATACGTTTCAACAACTACATCAAGTGACCCAAATCACTGCCTCAAATTGATTCTGACTGTAATCACCCAATAGGGATAGAGTAGATCTGCCCCATAAGGTTTCCAAGGCTATAAATCTTTACAAAAGCAGGCAGCTACATCGTTCACCCAAGAAGTTGCTGGTGCTTTTAAAGCACAATTTTCTGGTAGGCAGTGAAGCACTTTAACCACAGTGTCACCAGAGTTACCACTATGTGATAGTGAATTTAATACAAGACTTAAGTTCTTTCTCTAGTTGACTAGTGTTTGATAGATAGCCCAATATTTGGGAACTAGACAATGCACCAGGAGTTATGAGCAGTCTGGAAGCTCAAATAATGATGTCAAGAGAGCAATATTACATGTCTTGCTTGTGGTAGGTGTATTCTTGAGCAATCGATTGGAAAAAAAGATTAAGAGATGTAACCATTTTATACTAACATAGAAATTCCACTACTTGGAATATACACTGAGAATATGAGAACTCAGGCACAAAATGAGATTTGTACACCAATGTTCACAGCAGCATTAGTCACCATCGCAAGAACATGGAAACAGCCCACCTGTCCAACCACAAATTAATGGATTGAGAAATTATGGTGCGTTCACACAGTGGAATACTATGCAGCACGCAGGAGCAGTAACTGTAAATTATTACCCAACTTGGGAGGGACTGGAGAGTATTATGCTGAGTGAATTAACTCAGTCCCGTAATGATAAATATTGTATAAGACCATTATTGTAGAATGACTATAAGGATCCAGGATGGGTGAGAGAGGCTGGAAGCAAAGGGATGTGGATGTACAGGGGGAAGAGGGGATTAATCATTGGATTGTACAATTTGATGGGTGGGGGAGTTGAAGGAAATTGAAATAATTAGCTCAAATTTGTGTTAAAATTTTGTAAATAAACTGGGAAAAAAAGTCAGCTTGGGGAGGGGGAAGAGAAGGAGAGGGGGTAAAAATGTGCAACAATGAATAAATGAAAATCTAACTTTTCTGTAAACTTTTATTAAAGTTTGTTAAAAACTATTAACCCATTCAAAAAGAATTATCAGTAATTATTAATATGAAAACAAAAAGCATTCATTAAATCACTGGGAAAGTTCTACATTAGAAGAATGGGAGCCAGGCACAAACACTTAAGCTTCACTAACATACGGGAGCAGAACAAATAATCAGGACCTATTAAAAGACAGAGTAGAGTTCTGGTGACTTACAGGTAAGAAACTGTGCTGCAATCCCAAAGGCACTCAGTTCAGGTACTCCAAGGGAGGATACATCATCTCCTCCTGTGCGATTTACTGCCTCTGAAAACTGGCTGGAAAATCAACTACAGGTCACAACAACAATATTAATGAAATAAAGAATTCTGGTGATGTAGTGTGCATAATGTTTGACTGGTAACGAAAAGGTCAGCAGTTCAAATCCACCAGTTTCTCTGCGGGAGAAAGATAGGCAGTCTCCTCCTGTAAAGATTTACAAGCCCCAGAAATGTGATGGGTTGTTATAAGTGTCAATCAAATGGCAGCAGATTGAATGTAGATTTGGTTTATTAGTATGATAGAAAGTGAATGGTCAAAGGGAATCCACAGTGTGCTCCAGAGCTTGAAGAAAAGACCTCTGCCCAAACACAGCTGAAGAGTTACAGCCAGCTGAGAACTGGCTTGACAACCTATGCCAGGAAGTTTGTTCAGAACGACATGAGAGTATCTAGACTTCAAAGAATTTTGAGGAATGATGGGGAGGTGAGGAAATGTATGTAAGATTAGTGGTTGCTTTGTTGGAGTTTGACATGAAGATGTGTATAGCCATTGTTAATAAGATTTTTCTTCTCAAGCTCTGACTTGCTGGGTAGTAGAGTTATATCTTCAGAATTCTAGTTGTAAATCTAGATGTGTGTGGGCCACATGGATGGGAAACAATGTATCTCATCCTTTGTCCTGGGAAAGCATCCGAACAATCAATCTAACTTTTATTACCATGATTATTAAAGATGTTGCCCTTAAGAAAATAATGTTTCTTAAACCTTTCTCCAAAATAATCCTTAATAATAATGGACTGCTAGGCAAACAAACAGTTTCGTCCTGGAGAGGGTGAAATCAGGCTTATTCTTGGAGGCAAGGATTCTGAAGCTCCGTCTGATTTACTTAGGGCATGTGGCCAGGAGGAACCAGTCCTTGGAGAAAGTCATCAGGTTTGGAAGGGCAGAGGGACAGCAGAGGAGAGGAAGACCCGGGATGAGATGGACTGAGACAGTAACGGGTATTGGGGGTAAATTGTGTCAGAGACAATGAGACTGACTCAAGATGGAGCATAGTGCAGAGCTATTGTAAATAGGGTTGTTATGAGCCACAGGAAACTCTACAGCACATAACAACAACAATCTGTGATCTGAAAAGTTCCCTGCTGCAAGGATTGGCTCTGCAGGGTTCAAAGAAAATAAGTTGCATCTTTTCCTTTGAACACAACTCTGAGGAACTACTCAGGCACTGAGCCCTACGAAGCACCCACCATATAGACCAGGAGAGAGTCTCCTGATCTGCCTTGGAGATTCTAAACCCTATGGAATTATGGGTAAATAGAAAAGATAAACAGTGAGCTCAACATGCTCCAAAGAAGACTTAGTGCAAATACAGAAAATACCCTTGAGGTGTTGGAAGTGTAGCTCCTTCTTATAAACAATCACAGCCTAAGAGTTATCTGCATAGGCCAACAGAACAAATGCCAAGAAAAATATTTCTATGCTTATTTGTTCTACTTTACGAAGCCAAGAGTTGTAGGCTGTCATAACATCCTCGTGTTTTTACACTTTTATCTTAGTATGAAATCCATTTGGCAAAATAATTGTTTTCCCGTACTCCTAATAGACACACTGGGGTCAAAAAACTAAATTGTACTAGGTGAAGCTGGCTTGGATAGAATACACATTACTCCTTTGGAGCACAAGACACGGTATTAAAGCTTCATAGCTGTTGTTGTCATTGTCACATACAGTGTGTCAACTATGATTCCTAGTGACCCTATAAACAACAGATCTCACACTGGCCTTATTGTGTGTCACCCTCACTATCCCCAACACACCCGAGCCTATTGTTACAGTCACTGTGTGACTCGGCATCATGTTAAGGTAGGTCCTCCTCTCTTTCCCTAACCCACCAGCTCTTTCAGTATATCTTTTTCCAGAGACTGTAAAGTTTTAGCTTTAAAAGCTTTATGGTGGTGGTTGTTGTTGTTAGGTGCCATAGAGACAAGTATGACTCATAGCAACCCTATGAACAGAAGATCTGAACCCAATCTGGTCCTGCGCCATCCTCACACTTCCAGATGCACAAGAGCCCATTGCAGCAGTCACCTTGTCAATCCAACTGGTTGAGGATCTTCCTCTCCTTCACCAACCCTCCACCCTTCCCAACATCATGTCCTTCTCCAAGGAATAGCACCTCCTAATAATATGTCCAAAGTATGTGAGGCAAAGCCTCATCATTCTTACCTCCAAAGAGCACTCCAGCTGCTCCCTCTCCAAGACATATCTGTTTGTTCTCTTAGCCATGCATGGTGCTTGGCCATGTTCAGAGCTCTTCTCCAGCCCCACAGCTCAAAGGTGTCAATTCCTTTTCTGTCATTCTTACTCATTGTCCAGGTAACCAGAAAGACTATGGCCTGAAATCGGACATACCTTAATCCTCAAACTGACATCCATCACTACTCCTCAATAATTTGGAAAGGTCCCTAACTTCAGCTTATTCCAGTGCAATGCATCTCCTTGGTTCCTGATTGCTCATACCAAGGTTGTTAATTGTGAATCCAAGCAAGATTAAGCTATTGACAGTTTCAATTTCCTCTCCATCCATCACGACACTGCCCATTGATCTAGTAGTAAGAATCTTTGTTTTCTTGATATTGAGACACAATCTATACCGAAAGCTGCATTCCTTGATCTTCTGCAACAAGTGTTTCAAGTCCTCCTCACTGTCAGCAAGTAAGGTTGTATCATCCTTATAATGCAGGTTATTGATGAGACTCCCTCCGATCCTGATGCCACACTCCTCTTCATAGAGTCCAGCTTCTCGAATAATTTACTTAGCATATAGACTGAACAAGTGTGGAGATAGAATACAACCCTGATGCACTCCTTTCCCAATTCCAAACCATGCAGTGCTCCCTTGCTCCATTCACACAACATCCTCCTGGTCCAGGTATGGGTTCCTCCGGAGCACAACCATCTGCTCTGGGATTCGCATTCTTCTCAATGTCAGCCACAACTTGTCATGATCCACACAATCAAGTGCCTTTGCATAGTCAACAAAGCACAAATAGACATTCTTCTGTATTCCTTACTTTCAATCAGGATCCATCTGACATCAGCAATGATATCCCTGGTGCCACAGCCTCTTCTAAATCCCACTTGAACTTCTGGCAATTCCCTATCTATGTACTGTTGTTCCAGCCATTTTTTAATGATCTTCAGTGGTATTTTGTTTGCATGTGATATCAAAGATATTGTTCAATAATTTCCACATTCAGCTGGATCACCCTTCTTGGGAATAGTAACAAATACGGTCTTCTTCCAATCCGTTGACCAGACAGCTGTCCTCCAAATTTCCGGGCATAAACTGTTGAGTGCATCTAAGGCTGCATCTGTTAATTGAAACAAGTCAATTGGTATCCCATCCATTCCTGGACCTTTTTTTTTACCAATGCTTTCAATCCAGCTTCCACTTCAGCTTTCATTACCACTGGCTTCTGTTCTTATGGTACTTCCTGAAATTTTTCAGTGTCAATCAATTCTTTCTGGTACAGTGACTCTGTGTATTCCCTCCACCTTCTTTTGATGCTTTCTGGGTCACCCAATATATTACTCATAGCATCTTTTCATTGTGATATGAGGTTTAAATTAGCTCTAGAATAGTGGTTCACAGCCTAAGCTGCACAATAGTATCACCTAAAGGAAAGGACTGAGGAACTCTGGTGCATGCATAGTGCAGATCATGTTGGATTACTAACCAAAATTTTAGCAGTACAAATCTACCAGTTGCTCTAAGGGGGAAAGGGGATAGTTTCTTCCCATAAAAATCTAAATTGAAACCTGATGGAAAGCTGCCATGAATAGCAATTGACTAGAAAACAGTGGGATTTAGGGTAAAAAGTCTCTGTTATGCATTATTTCAAAACACCATAGATAATCCTTTCTACATAGTGAGCATTAAGGAGTAAGATTACTTACGAGCATCTTCACTTTACTAAAGAGTCTATTTATATCAAAAGTATTAATAAATAAACAGAAGATACTCTAGTTCATCAAATACCTTGGTTAATGAAAGTTGTCAAGTTTACTACGAATGGAAGTTCATTATTCATAGGATTAGAACACAACAGCATAAACATATCAAAAGTTAGGCTGAGTATTTTTTCCATCAACTTTCATTAAGAAATTACTTCCCGAGTGTATATTATGTGGCAGACTGTGCATTAGTCACAGATGTTTCCTTTCTGGTCTTTGCTCTTGAAAAAGTAGGTGTCTTCTATAGACATTATGATGTAAAAGAAAATTTAAGAGCAAAAATGTATTGGAGATCTTCACTGCCTTATGGTAGCAGTTGTTTAAAAAAATAATTAAAGGTGCCCTTAAATTCTAACCCATTCCTCTCATCAAAAGTTGGAGTCCATTTTGCTCACTGCTAAATATCTGTACTGGATTTGTGACATTTTTTATCAATAAATTACAGCAAGAATGATATTGTGATAGTTCTGGAGGAATAAGTTTGGAGGTGGGGGGTGCAATTGCACACTTTTTGTCACCAGCTGATTGCTAATGTGGATGTTTCTGAAGTTTTGAATTTCCAAGCCAGCCAGATTGGCCACGTGCTGTCTATACAATTCTATGCTCTGTCAGCCTACTTACTGAATCATTCCAGCCCATTTCTTTTTTTCAGTCCATGTTTGAACTACTTCTTTATCTTTTCCTTTTCAACTCAAAGTTCTAGAATGATCCTCCATATCTGCCATCTTTGTTTTCTGGTATCTTGGTTGAAGAGGGTCTGGGATCCCTTCTGTCTCCCTCATCTTCCATCTTACCCAAAAGTCTCTTCTCTTCAGAAAGATGAAAGTACTATTGGCTAAGGGGAATGGATGCCTCAATTACAACTGGCTCAGGTGGAAGAAGTTCAGCCTCTTTATGTGGTCTCCATGACACCATGGAAGAGACAGGGTGGGGAGACATGATAGTGCCCAGTGAAGATGAAAATCCTAACTCCCCAATCAACCTTCCTCAGATGGGGCACCTCATTACAATCTGGTTAGAGTGGCAGTCTAGGTATTCCACTCAGGCATCACTGCCTCTCCTAACCAAAGTCCTCTGTAGATGTTCAGCTACTCTTGGTCTCTACTCCTAATTCCCATGTTGTCTCTTATCTAACTATATTTACAACATTCAAACACACAGAAATAGCCAGATATAGTGTATGCAGTATTGGTTCCTTCTTCTTTTCTCTTCTTTCTGTTAATAGAGCCTACCTTCCACAATTACTCCTTAACATGTCAGGTACTCACTTTTCTGGCTTCTCTAGAAATTAGAGAAGGAAGAGTGTTCTTAATCTACCCAAGTGCCCTAGAGGACCTCTAGGTAAGTCTATGCCTCACGTTGTTGTTGTTGTTAAGTGCCGTCGAGTCGTAAGACTCATAGCGACCCTATGAACCAAAGTCCTCAACACTTGTGTAACTTTCATCCTCTCTACAGGTTCATAGGGTTTCCAGAAACAATCTATTTATGGAAGTGGATACCACTCCTGCTTCCAAGCTTGTTTTAATAGGGGAGCTCCACCAAACACTGTCCACCATGGGTAACCATTATCGCTTTTGTCACATCGGTGTCACAGTGGTCAGCTTCACAGCAACCACAGGCTACCTCTGTACAGCAAGTGAACACACCAGGGCTATATGACCTACAAGAATGATTGATTAAAAACAAGCCTGATAGTGAAGGGGGGGAAGTAACTACATGAAAGAAAAAGTATCTCCACTTCAAATTTGTTATCCAAACATATGAAGATTGGGATTGCTACAGCTATGCTATGGACATATAGGGGACAATGTTATAGATAATGGCAATATGGAAAACACTGGGATCCTCAGTGGTACATGACACTGGTGAACTAATTCTGCTTTTGTCATACCTCTACTTTTCTGTTATACAATGAATAATAAAGCCTTCATGCTCTAAACCAAATTTAGTTCTATGTTCTTTTAATTGTAGCCAAAAGATCTCAAAAGAGACAGTTGGCCAGTCACCAACCAATGCCAGTCTCCTCCGATAAGTCAATCTATCTATAAGCCCATCAGCTAAAGCCAAGAGTGCAGAAGTATCCAATACATAACTTGGGAAGCTGGTAGTTAAGAACACTTTATCGTTGCTTTCTTGAAAGGAGGGAAAAGACAATACTCAAACAACTACGTCATAGGATCCCAGTTGTACCAATATTCCTAACTTTGGCTGAGGTTTTTCATTCTACAGGAAAAATGCTTTATATATATATATATACACACACATATATACATATATGTGTGTGTGTATATATATATGTGTGTGTATGTATATGTATGTATATATGTGTGTGTATATATGTATATATATATATATAGTTTGAAAATATGCATTTTATTGCCCCATTCCCATTTTCACATAAAAGAAGATAATTTTTTATACTAGTTTATTTACAAGATTTGAATACATTGTTTTCAAACACAGATAATGTTTCTTTAGTTTACCATATATGATTGTACTTTTCTAAATATAAGTGTGTGTGTGTGTGTGTGTGTGTGTGTGTGTGTGTGTGTGTTAGGTAAAAGTATGTAATAGTTAATTGCTTTTATATTGCACATATAAAAAGCTTCCTTCAAATTCATGTGATGCCATCTAAGTACACCTGGGGAAAAACAATAATAAAGCTCATAATAATAATAATAATATTGAGTGTGGGTTAAAATGCAGCAATCAGCAGTAGCTGGTAGATCACGAGTGTGATCAGAGAGGCCAATCAAGATGACTTACAGTCAAGGAAGCAGACCATTGATGATTTTTCCTGCTGCTCTATAACTTTCCCTGAAGCAATTAGCTGTGCAGTGGAAAATTCCCAGCACGAAGCTTCCTGGAGGAAGTGAGGTAAGCTCGTGCTGATCATTAGATTTATCCTTCAATAGTGTGTTTCCAGTAATAGATGACTTTTAAAACAATGAAGAATTTAAGTGTTAAACCACTCAGGTTCCCAACACACCCATGTAAGGAACAAAGTACATTTCAAAGAGGATGATTGCCATATTTTCTTCTCATGTTGTAGTGTATTGAAATAATTTGATATCTTTTAAAAAGGCAAACAGCAAGCCAACCCAATACACTTTAAGAATCATAAAATTAGTTTCAGAGAAATACAGATCCTAAGAAGAAACTGGAATCCAGATAATTCATGATTTGCCCAAAGTCACTCAGCCAGGTCCCAGAAGAGTCTGAGCTCAGATTGCCAAAATTCCTTAAATCTTGTTATGGCCTGAGTTAGTGATGGGACAGGGGAGAAAAGCTTAGGGAAAGAGGTACACCAGGGAAGCCTGAGTCAATGAAAGTAGAATGAGGAGTCAGGTGGAGACTTCTTAAAGGGAAATTCTAAGTGTCTTAAAGACTTTTAAAGATGTTATAGTTAAGTTTTAATATAACTAATTTTATCTAAAATACAGGATTTTTCTTGGGCCTAATAAAATGCTCTACAATCAACATTCACAGTAACAGTAGCCAAGAAACCAAAAGATGTGTTGCTTTGGAAAAACTGCTGTAAAGGACCTCTTCGAAGTTCTAAAGAATAGGAATATCAGTTTAAAGACTAAGGTGCATCTGATCCAAAACATGGTATTGTAAATTATTTCTTATGCATCTGAAAGTTGGACAATGAATAAGGATAACAGAAGAACTGATGTCTCTTAATCACATTGTTGGGGAAGCGCACTGAACATCCCATGGACTAACAAAAGAACAGACATGTCTGTCTTGGAGAAAGTGCATCCAAAGTACTTCTTGGAGGCAAACATGGTGAAACTTCCTCTCACATACTTTGGGTGTGTTTCCAGGAGGGGTCAGTCTCTGGACAAAGATGTCTTTCTTGGAAAGGGAGAGAGTCAAAAAGAGAGGAAGAATCCCAAGAAACTGGATTGACACCGTGACTAAATCAATGGGCTCAAGTACATTCAATGTGGTGAAAATGGTGCAGGATAGGGCGAGGTTTAGTTATGGCATTAACAACAACAATAAAATGGTTTGGTTGTTTTTATGTTACCCATTATGTTTAAAAGTCATTGGTAAATCCAATGAAATGAAACAAACAGGAAGAAAAGTGCATATAAGTGAAATAAAGATCATTTTCCTCAATAGGAAAAGGGGTAAGTAGAATGCTTAAAGGACAATTTGCCTGGAATTCATTTAAGCAAAGATGTTCTATATTGCAGTCTCTGCCCCAAGAGGTGCAAGCACAAGAAATGCCAGTGAGAGTTCAACTCAACAAGTTATTTGTCAGACTCCTAAGAGAACTGGACTCTTCTGCTCCCCAAGGCAGGAAATGAATGCATAGGTCCACTTCCTAAGCTACCAGACCATTATTTACACATTCATTTCACATTTCTCGACTGAGTGCCAAAAACTGGGGCTTTGTTCTGCTCTTCACTGTATCCACAATTTTCCAATTGCCAAAAAACCTATTTATTAGTGTTTAGAATAAGATATTATTATATAAACAAGAATGCCAAATCAACATCTCAGGATTTCACCGTCAGAAAGGAAGATGTTGTTTCAAGCAACAGGCAGTAAGTTCTAAGAGAGGCAGCTGGAACAATATTTAAAAAGTCAAGGTCTTATGGTAAGCTTTATATTTCTTTACTTCTCAACTTGAAAAAAATGAAATTCATAGGTAAATTATATAAACACATGTATATGTTAAAGGGACAAAAGTTGTAGTAATGCATGCTGAGGGCAAAAGAGAAAAGAAATTTGATTTTGTTAGAATGTCATTATGTCTTTGAATTCAGACAAAAATAAATACTAAGTAAACATTTAAGAATATTTGAAAAATAAACCACCATAATTCAAGAAAATTATGATTAGATCAAATGCTTTATCTTCAGGGATTTTTGGTTTTGTGTTAGCTTTTTAATAATTGTCTATGTTGACACTATCTCTTCTAGAATAAGACATTAAAAACTTTAGTTAACCAGATGAACTGAAAGAGAAATTAGTGTAGCTTCATCTTAAAAGGCATTAGCTATTTGAAACTGTAAGATTCTTATTGTGCTTTATAATCTTTCTTAGATAAGTATTTAGAATCAAATTCATTACATTTTGCTAAAAATTCAACATACTAAATAAGAGAGATCTAGTAGAACTTGAAAAAAATAATAGGTAATAATAATATAATCAGGATTGGAGGAAGACTCATCAAAAACCTCCATTATGCAGAGGACACAACCTTGCTTGCTGAAACTGAGGAGGACTTGAAGCACTTGCTACAAAAGGTCAAGGAATGTAGTCTTCAAAAAGAATTGAAACCCAATATCAAGCAGACAAAGATTCTCACCACTGGACCAATTGGCAGCACCAGGATAAATGAAGAGATTGAGGTTGTTACCAGTTTCAGCTTGCTTGGCTCCACAATCAACACTCTTGGCATCAGGCAATCAAAAGATGAATTTCATTGAGAAAATCTGCTGTCCAGGAACTCTCCAGAGTGCTAAAAAGCAATGATGTCAATCGAGAGACTAAGGTGGGCCTATTCCAGGCCATGATCTTCACAATTGCTTGCTATGCATCAGAGAGCTGGACAATGACTAAGGGTGCCAGGAAAAGAATTGATGCCTTTGTACTGGAGAAGAGTCTTGAACATACGGTGGACAGCCAAGAAAACAAATCTGTCTTGGAGAGGATGAAACAAAGTTTCCCCTTGGAGTTTAGGAGGGAACAATCCTTGTCAAAGGAGTTCATGCTCAGAAGGGTGGAAGGTGATGCAGGAGAGGAAGCTCCCAAATGAGACGGATTGATACAGTAACTGGAGCAATGGGGCTAGGTATGTCAGAATCAGTGAGACCGGCTCAGGACATGGAAGTCTTCAGACTTGATGAACATAGGGTCCTACAAGTCACAGGTGACTTACTGGCACATAACAACAACAGTAGGTATAGATCAATAGTAATTCATTGCATAAGATGAAATGTATATGAATGTATATGTAGTATGAAACAAAATGTGAATTAAAGACTTTGTAACAAACACACAATACACATGAATGAAACACAGTGTATACAAATTTTGTCTACAACCAATATTAAATTTTTAAAAAAATTCAGCAAATAGATAAACTGGCTTATTACACAGACTTACATATTATATAGATCTTATTAAAATAAGACAAAATTGCATTCAGTTTTCCAGGAGAGGAAAATAGCTGGAGAAACTATACTTAAAGATGTTGAAAATGTAAAGAAATGAAGTTGAATAAAATTACATTGTTCCAGGCAGAGTAGTGAATGATCCAGGAAGCCTCAAAAGAAGATGGAAGGAGTACACAGAGTCACTGTACCGAAAAGAATTGCCTAATACAGAAGTATTTCATGAAACAACTTATCTTGAAAAGGCAATGGATTGCTGAGGACTGGTGACTTGGCAGCTTAATATCTGGGAACAGACTGCAACCCCTAACTTCTAGGGCTGCCCAAGCCCTGCACCCCCCATCCCTGCCACAGCACTGTGTCCAGGGACACCACCCCACCACCATTGCGCGCCCCCACAATTTTGGCACACCCTGGTGGCCTCGCCACAACCCTGCACCCCCTGGCGGTGCTCCAGGGCCAATAGAAACTCCTTCACGCAACACAACAACAGCCGTGGACAATTTTATTCCATTGACCTATGTGCCTGTCACTGTACAAGTACCATGCTGTCTTGGCCACCACTGCTGTCTACTTTAAGATCATGGAGTGTGGTACTTCTACCTCATTTCTCTTTTTCAGTAGTGCTTTGCTTATTTGGGGTCTTTTTCCATTCCAGATAAAATTGGAAATTACCTTTTCCATTTCACTGAAGAATGG
>NW_006400145.1:907739-909219 GCF_000299155.1 Elephantulus edwardii
TGAATAACTTAAAAGTGATGTATGATAGGGTATTATGGTTATCACAAGAGTCCACAATTAAGGTTGCATAGTGGAATGTACTTGGGGTGGTGGGACGGGTGCAGGGAGGATTGTATACCAGGGAGGGAGTGTTTCTTTTACTTTTCAAAGACAGGAGTGAACTGGGGGGCGGGGGAAGAGGGCTGGGCGGGGAGAGAAGTGCAGCAATGAATGAATGGAAATCCAAATTCTCTGTAAATGTTCATTAAAATTATTAAAATAAAATTTAAAAAAAAGAAAAGGCAATGGTGATTAAGGAGGAAGTTCAAGCTTCTCTAAAGGAGTTGACAAAAAACAAAGCCCCACCACTATAAATGCACATGTGGGAACTGACTAGAAAATGTTATTCAGATAAACTGAAGATAGTAACAAAGGACCAGAGGAAAAAATACAGGTTTGGACAATTACAAAGATGAGAAATTGCTGACCTACACCAATGAGGAAACTTTGGGAAGTTGTTGTATCTGAGGGTGAGAGGACAGCAATTAGTTAGAACCATACACAGGAAGAAGATAGAGAAGATTATCCCAGGAGGCCGGGCATAGTAACAAATATTATCCTATTTTGGGCTAAAATTATATTATCTCTGCCATAAAGCTAATCCTCATTGGTTTGGTTAAGGCAGAATTCCAAGAAATTACATTAGACGCAGAACTAAATTAAAGTCATTCAAAATCAACCAGTCAGGGTTCAAGCTACAATAATTTAGATGTGACAAGGAAGATGCAATACTATTACTCACAGGTTTGTGAGATGAAGAAAAGTGGGTTTTCTAGAAATATATACAGGAATATTACAGGCAGGAATAATGATGTTGTTGTTAGGTGTCATCGAGTCAAGTATGATGGGTCATACTACCCCATAGTGACTCTACAAACAACAGACCTTTACCCTGTCCTACCTTGTGCGATCTTACACTTACTGACGCACAGGAACCCGTTGTGGCCGTAACCATGTCGACTCACCTGGTATGCGGTGTTTCTCTTTTACCAACCCTTTGCATTTCCAACCATCATGTCTTTCTCCAAGAAACAGTCCCTCTTAGAAATGTGCCCAAAGAATGTGAGGCAAAGCCTCATCATCTTTGCCTCCAAAGAGCACTCCAACTTCACCCTCTCCAAGACATATTTTTTTGTTCTTTTGGCAGTCCATGGGATGTTTAATATTCTTCTCCAATACCATAGTTGAAAGGCATCAATTAGTCTTCTGTCGTTCTTATTCATTGTACAGCTCTCAGATAATACAGTAAGTGACCAAAAGGATAATGGCCTGAATTAGATGCACCTTAGTCCTAAAACTGAAATCATTACTCCTCAATAGTTATGTGGATAAGCAAGGAAACAATAGAGTAAAATAGTTAATGAAATTTAATGTGTTTTATTTAAATAAGAATTCCTTTTCCCCCATCTACGAACAAATGGCTAGAGAAGCTGTGGTATAT
>NW_006400145.1:909579-913609 GCF_000299155.1 Elephantulus edwardii
GGTGGACAGGGAGAAAAGTGCAACAATGAATGAATGGAAATCCAAAATCTCTGTAAATTTTCACTAAAATTAATAATAATAATAAAAAACTTGAAAAAAAGAATTTCTTTTGCTATGATTATCTATTTTTATTTTTCACTTTTTGTTATTAATGAGATTTTATTTGTTTTGGTTTTTAGCCTGGCAAAAATTAAAAATTAACAGCTTGTACAAATCCAAAAAAATTATTAACTTCCCAAATTCCAAAGTGTCATTGAAATTTAATAACAAAGAAAATATGAACTTTATGTGACTGAGAAATTCTTGATTTCTTAGAAGAACTTAAACCTTTGAATTGTGTTATTGGAGATGAGTACTGAATAGCTCATGGACTGACAAAAAAGAAACAGATATGTCTTGGGAAAAGTGCAACCCGAGTACTCCTTGAAAGTAAGGATGACGAAGCTTTGTCTTACATACTTTGGGCATGTTGCTAGGAGAGGCTGTTCCTTGGAAGGAGACATCACTCTTTGAAAGAACACTGGAATTAAAATTCTAGAGACAGAGCTATGTGCATGAGATCCAAGCATGATATGGCAGTCTCTCTGTGTATCTGTGTCTCTCCTTCCCAATTTTCCTAGTCTTTCTTTACAAAGACACCTATCATATTTGATTTAGGGCTCCTGATCCTGATCTGGTATGACCTCATCATTACTAAGTAGATCTCAAAAGATTCTATTTCTACGTAAGGTCACAGTCACAATTAATGCAAGTTAAGACTTGAACTTAACTATCAGGGAAACACAACTTACTCCACAACAGGAAACTTCTTATAAAACACTTGTTCCAGCCATCCCCACTGGACCCACCTGGGAAAACACTTTGCAGTCCAGAGGGGAGCAACTGTCAGGAAAATATCTTCTAACAGAACAAGAAAGCAAGCAGCTTTAACCCAAGACAGCAGTAAGGGGATAAAGTGTTCTCCCTTTCCCTCTTCACATCAACACCCCTGTTCAGCATGAAAAAGCCAGAGAGTCTACATCCAGTTCCCAAATCAATAAGACAGTTGGTTTAATCACCATTGGAATATGCTTACCATTCCCATGTAGTATCTGGTCCCCACTGGATCCTTTTCATTTCCTTCACCTGCTCCCCCCACCAACTAAATTGTGCAGCTCTGCAACTGCATCCCTGCAATTTTCATCCCTGCCTGTCCTCACCCTTCTGCCCCCACCCCTCACCGCCTTGTACCCCCCAATATGTTTTTCCTAATAAAATTTAAAAAATAAAACCTACTTGTTCCTAAGCTTCACTCAACACTCAATTATTTATCTTTGCTGTGAGTAGAGCCCTAGCTTCCAAATAATTCCAGTGTGCAGACAGGTTGAGAACAACTGACCTAGTGGTTAACAGACACAGTGACTGAAGATGACACTAAGCAAATAGGTCCATGCTCCTGTCTCTGTTCTTTATGGCCACATATCCACCTGGCAAAGCCTGATCTCCTGTAGAAATTTGAATAGACTCTCTTACAAGGTGCTTATTAACACTCTGCATTATGCAGATCACACAATCCTGCTTGCTGAAACTGAGGAGGATCTGAAATGCTTGCTGCAGAGGGTCAAGTACTGCAGCCTTCAGTATGGATTGAAGCTCAATGTCAAGAAGACAAATATTCTCACCACTGGACCAATTGGCAGCTTCAGGAGGGATGGTGAAGAGATTGAGATTGTTAACAACTTTAGTCTGCTTGGCACCAGTAGCCAGGAAATGAAAAATGTATTGTGATGGGAAAGTCTGTTGTAAGGGACCTCTTCAAAATACTGAAGAGCAATGGTTTCTCTCTGGAGACTAAGGTGCATCTGATACAGGCTATGGTCTTTGCCATCACTTGTTATGCATCAGAGAGGTGGACAATGACTAGGGAGAATAGAAGTAGAATTGATGCCTTTGAGCTGTGGTGCTGGAGAAGAGCATTGAGTGTACCATGGACTGCCAAGAAAACAAACAGATTCAGCCTAGAGAAGGTTAAACCAGACTACTCCTTGGAGGCAAGGATTCTGGGGCTTCATCTGACATACTTTGGACACGTTGCCAAGAGGGAGAGGTCCTTGGAGAGGGACATCATGCTTGGGAGGGTGGAGGGACGACGCAGCAGGGGAAGACCCTCTATGAGGTGGATTGATTCAGTGACTGGGGTAATTGAGATGGGTGCGTCAGAGGCAGTGTGATTGGAAGAGGATAGAGCAGGGTTAGGGCTGTTGTACATAGGGACGCTATGAGTCGCAAGCAACTCGACAGCACATAACAACAACAACAAGGTGCTTTGCTTGATGAATTCTTTCTGCTGAGCTGCATGAGGGTCCTTATGTGTCACTAATTAAATCACCCAAGAACTGCTCACTAGTTGACTACGAAGGACAATGTTACACATGGGTCACCTGAAGACATTTCATGACTTCTTTTGGTCTCGAGTATGACACTAGGCTGATTCAAGTCCCAATAGTCATCTTTTCAAATCACATACAAATCTTTATGGAATACAGTAATCTAAGTTAAACAATTATGAAACTGAATTTCAGGTAAATTCTGTGACTGTTGTTAGATGCAGTTGGGTCAACTCTTACTCATAGCAACAGTATGTACAACTGATTGAAACCTTGCCTGATCCTAAGCCATTCTCAATCTCTGTGGCGCTTACATTCACGGTTGTAGTCACCATGTCAATCTATCTCGTTGAGAGTCTTCCTCTCTTCTATTTTTTCAAGTATAATGTCCTTTTCCAAAGACCAGTCTCATCTGACAATATGTCCAAAGTTTGTGAGATGAGATGTTATACATAGAATTCTCAATGTTATACTTCGGGAGATACATCTACTGAAGTATAACATTGCGGAAAACTGCTGTCCGTTGTCTCTCCAAAGCCCTGAAGAGCAGTGATGGCAGTTTAAAGACTAAAATGTGCCTGATTCAAGCAACAGTCTTTCCAGTCACCTACTGTGCATCCAAGAACTGGGCAATAAATAAGAATTATAGGAAAAAACTTGATGCTTTGGAGTCGTGGTGTTAGAGAAGAGTGTTGACTATCCCATGGACCACCAAAAGAATATACAGATATATCTTAGAAAAGTGCAGCAAAAATGTTTCTTGAAGATAAAAATGGTGGTGCTTCATATCACTTATTTTGGACAAGTTCTTAAGAGAGGCTATTCCTTGGAAAGGGACACTATGCTTTGAATTGTGGAAGATCAGCAAAGAAGAGGAAGACCCTCAATGAGATAGATTTAAGAAAATGTGTGCACCAGTGGCCTCAAGTGTGTCAAGGATTATAAGGATGGCTCAGATAAGACAGAGTCCATTCAGATCTATTGTCTATAGGGTCATTATGAGTCATACTTAACTTGACGGCACTTAACAACATGTAAGATGAAGTCTCACAAATATGTATTCTAAGAAGTACTCTGACTAGATAATCTTGCTAGGAAAAGAAAACAATTGACTCTGAGTCTTGTTGCTGTTGTTATGTGCCGTCGAGTCATTTGCGACTCATAGCGACCCTAGTGACTCTAAATTATTGAGGAGTAGTGATGTCAGTTTGAGGAATAAGGTGCATCTGATTCAGGCCATGGTCTTTTCAATCACTTGCTATGCATCTGAGAGCTGGACAATGAATAAGAATGACACAGAAGAATTGACAACTTTGAGCTTTGGTGTTGGAGAAGAACACTGAACATGGATAGCCAAGAGAACTAAAAGCTATGTCTTTGGAGGCAAGAATGATGAGGCTTTGCCTCCCATGCTTTTGGCATATTTCTGGGAGTAAGGGGGATATTTCTTGGAGAGGGACTTAACACTGGGAAGGGTGGAGGGTCAGAGAAGGAGAGGAAGACTCTCAACCAGGTGAATTGACATGGTGACTTGCCGCGGGCTGCTCCAGTCAGGAGGGGCTTATAAGCCTAAGGTCTAGGGTCTCGAAGAGGGAACACGAAGGTGGGTAGAAGTTTGGCGAAGGGACAATGAAAGAACACAAGACAAACAGTCAAGTGATCTT
>NW_006400145.1:917654-923422 GCF_000299155.1 Elephantulus edwardii
GACTTCCTTGAAGTTTTCGCCTCAATCGGGTGATTTTGTCACGCAGACTCCCTTGGAGTTGGTGTGGCAGTGACTGCCACAGCTGGCTCTTGTATGTTAGGAAGTGTGAGGATGGTGCAGGACAGAGGAGGGTTCATAGGGCCACTATGAGTCATACTCAACTCCACGGCACATAACAACAACAACATGGTGACTCCAGAAGTGTCGGAGTAGAACTGGTCTCTGAGGGTTTTCAATGGCTGAGTTTTCAGAAATAGATCATGAGCCCTTTCTTTTGAGGTATGTGTGGGTAGACTCAATCCTCTAACCTTGTAGTCAACAGCCACCGGACTCCTGCTGGCACCACTCAGAAACTTCGCCAGACAATTAGGATATCTTATCGTTCTGTTATCCTTTTGAAATTTAAATTAACAAACCTCTTTAAAGTGCAAAATACTTTCCTAATTTTTAAACTCAAAATTAAGCTTATAAAGTTGGTTTATTTTAAAAATTAGTTTCTGAGGGGAACTAAAAACACATCTTTACTTACTATACAGTTTGCATTTAAGTAATGATTTCATCATGCGATTTCCTTAAATAAAAATTTTATTGCTCATGCCAAACATGACTGGGTCGTTGTAATGTATTACAGGAAAAGTGACTTGTTGTCTGCTGGGTTTTTCATTTACTACAGCTTCCAGACACTGACTAAACAATTAATGGAAACCGGCTCTTGGTAGAACTTTAGAAATAATTTTTTTTAAGATAAAGTTTTAAACATGAAGTTTATAATCCATAAAAATAGAGTCAGGAAAAGTGAAAGCAAATTCTCTGAGTTTTGGGACACCATCGTTTTTTATATTCTTCTTTCTTTCTTTCTTTTTGAAACACCCCCTCAGCTCCCTCTTCTTTGGGAAAAGGAGGGTGAAGGTGGTTTATAATGAAACTCTCTCATGCAATGGAAAATTCCCACGCTGAAAATCTGGCTGTCACTAGCCTCAGAGATGGAAAGGTTTCCTTGGGCTACGGGAAAAGGGGATGAGAAGAAAGCCAAGGAGAATGAAGCTCTATGTCTCTCCCACTTGATAGTTAAGCAGTCCTTTAAAGACATCATCAAAGGAAATAACTACAAGGAATTCTCAGCTTTTCTAATGTAAATTTCAGCAATTTGGCTCAGACCATTATTTTACCCAGTGAAACTCCTTGACCCTCTGTAATGTTCCAATCTCTCTGCTCTATCTATATATGGATGCTAACAGGATTTAGACACTGTCCCTGACCTGAGAGTGTCTTAGTATCTTGCTGAAACTCCTACAGTCTGTAGACTTTTAGTTAGGTGTCTCAGAAAACCAATTCTACCAATTTACTCAGCAAAATTCACTATCTAAAAAATTCATTCTAACAAATTCACAAAGCCCTGATACGTAAATAAGAGTGTATCTTAAAATTATTTTTTTAAAAAAGAATGTGTCTAAACTAACGCAATGCACTTAACTCCTTTTGGCCTACACTATCCAAGATATTTCCTCCTAATCACGGCTAGTACGCACATATCTCTAGTGCATTCTCCTTAGCACCTTTGGGTGGATGGATGGATGGATGGATGGATGGATGGATGGATGGATGGATACCTCATGTGAACCTTCTACTTAACTCTGGTGGTATAGTCTGTAAAGAATTGTGCTACTAACTCAGAGGCCACCTCTCTATTAATTAAACTCCGTTATCTTCTCCATGGGATAAATATGAGCACTTTTCTGTGCAATGAACAGCTTCACAAACCCAGTGTTGTTGTTGTTAGATGCAGTCGAGTCGGGTATGACGTAGAACCTTATGAACAACAAATCTGAGCCATGTCCCATGCTGCGCCATCCTCACAATCTCTGACACACTAGAGCCCATTGCTGCAGTCACTGTCAATCCACCTGGTTGGGATCTTCCTCTTCTTCATTATCTCTCCACCTTCCGAAGCATAATTTTTTTTTCCAATAAATACCCTCTCCTACCAACACACTCATCTTCGCCTCCAAGGAGCACTCTAGCTGCACCTTCTCCAAGACATATCTGTTTGTTCTCTTGGCAATGCATGGAAATTTCGGCACTCTTCCCCAATACCACAGTTCCAAGGCATCTATTAGTCTTTTGTCATTCTTATTCATTTGCAGCTCTCAGACACATAGCAAGCAACCAAAAAGACCTTGGTTGGAATTAGATGCACTTTAGTCCTCCAACTGACATCATTACTCCTCAATAATTTGGAGACGTCCCTGACTACAGAGTTTCCCAGTGCAATACATCTCCTGATCTCCTGACTGCTGGTATCAAGTGTATTGATTGTAGATCCAAGTAAGATAAAGTAAGGTGATAGTTTCAATCTTTTTTCCGTCTGTAATGATTTTGCCTGTTGGTCCAGTGGCAATGATTTTTTTTTCTTAACATTTAGATGCAATCTATATTAAGGGCTATTGTGTTTAACCTTCAGCAGAAAGCACTTCAAGTCTTCCTCACTTTCAACAAGCAAAGTAGTGTCATTTGTATGATGAAGGTTATTGATGAGCCTTCCTCCAAACCTGATGCCACATTCTCTTCATAGAGTCTGGCTTCTACAACCCTGATGCACACCTTCCTTAATTTTAAACCATGAGGAGGAATTTGGCATCAGGATTGGAGAAAAATCCAACAACAATCTGTATCATGCAGATGACACAACCTTGCTTGAAGAAACACAAAACTGAGGAGGACCTGAGGCATTTGCTGCAGAAGGTCAAGGACTGCAGCCTTCAATATGGATTGAAGCTCATCATCAAGAAAACATAGTTTCTCACCTCTGGGCCAATTGGCAGCATCAATATAAATGGTGAAGAGACTGAGATTGTTGACAGCGTCAGCTTGCTTGTCTCCACAATCAACACTCTTGGTACCTGCAACCAGGAAATCAAAAGACAAATTGCACTGAGAAAATCTGCTGTCAGCATCCTCTCCAGAATACTGAAGAGCAACAATATTAGTTTGGAAACTAAGATGTCCCTAATCCAGGCTATGGTCTTTGCAATTATTTGCTATGCGTCAGAGAGCTAGACAATGACTAAAGAAGATAAAAAGAGGAATTAATGTGTTTGGGTTGTGGTGCTGGAGAAGAGTATTGAATATACAGTGGATAGATACGAGAACAAACAAGTCCATCCTTGAGAGAGTAGAACCAGGCTGCTCCTTGGAGGTAAGGATTTTGAAGTTCCCTCTGACATATTTTGGGCATTTTGCCAGGAGGGACCAGTCCTTGGAGAGGGACATTATGCTTGGGAGAGTGGAGGGACAGCGCAGAAGAGGATGACCCTGAATGAGATGGATTGATTCGGTGACTGGGGTAATGGGGATAAGTGTGTTAGAGACAATGAAATTGGCTCAAGATAGAGCAGGATTTAGAGCTATTGTCTATAGAGTCGCTATAGAGTCACAGGCAACTTGATGGCACATAACAGCAGTGTCCCATGCTCTGTTCACACAAAAGCCTCTTAGTATAAGTATAGATTATGCATGAACACAGTTAAGTGTTCTGGATTCCCACTCTTCTCCATGTTAGTGCCAATTTGTTATGATCCACATAGTTAAATGCCTTTGCACAGTAAATAAAGCACAATGGAGGGTACAAAATCAGCAAGAATGAAAGACATTTTAGAATTTTAAAAATTAAAAATCAGTATTGCAGCTCTACTAATTAAATTTCTTCCAAATTTCCTGCCACAGACTGGTGAGCACATCCAGGACTGTATCTCTTTGTTGGAACATGTCAGTTGGTATACCATTGATTACCAGAGCCTTATTTTTTGGAAATGCCTTCAGTGCAGCTTGAACTTCTTCCTTCATTTCTATTGGCCCTTGTTCAAATGGCACTTCCTGAAATATTTCTGTATCAACAATTTTTTTTGTACAGTGACTTTGTGTATTTCTTCCATTTTCTTTTGATGCTTCATGAATCATCCAAGATTTTGCTCATAGAATCTCTCAGGATTGTGATTTGAGGCCTGAATTTTATTTTCCATTCTTTCAGCTTGAGAAACATGTAAAGAATTCTTCCCTTTCCCCCCCTCCATCTCTTTGTACATTCCATTACATTTTCCTTTGTCTTCTCAAGACAGACCGGAAGTGACCATGTTTTTTTCATAACTTGCTATGTGTCTGAGAGCTGGTCAATGATTAAGGATGACAGAAGAAATGATCCTTTTAAACTGTGGTGTTGGAGAAGAGCACTGAATATCTCATGAATTTCCAAAAGAACAAATAGCTATGTCTTGGAAAAAAGTGCAGCCAGAGTGCTCCTTGGAGGAAAGGACCACTAAGTTTCATCTCACATATTTTGAGCCTGTTGCTAGAAGAGGGTATTCCTTGGAAACTGATACTGTTCTTGAAAAGGCAAAAGGTTCGTGAAAGAGACGAACCTCATTGAGATGGATGACACAGTGAATACAGCAATGGACTCAAAAGTGTGTCAGAAATAATGAGGATGACACAGGATAGGACAGAGTTTA
Source organism: Elephantulus edwardii (assembly GCF_000299155.1). NCBI lineage: Eukaryota > Metazoa > Chordata > Mammalia > Macroscelidea > Macroscelididae > Elephantulus > Elephantulus edwardii. Next base: position 922,160 of record NW_006400145.1, read on the forward strand.
GAGCTGTTGTTCATAGGATTTCTATGAGTCATACTCAAATCAATAGCACCTAACAATAACAATAATAATATAAAATTTTCATGAATACACACTAACTGTGCAAATAATTCTTAAATAGACTCCAAACATATTTTGAATTGGGTCAGCAGCACAATCAAAAAAAGCTTAAAGTTGACTAGCTGACTGACAGCGTCCCTTGGATTACACACACATACACTTATTATTGTTGTTGTTGCTGTAATATGCCGTCGAGTCACCTGCAACTTTTAGCAATTCTATGTACAACAGCTCTAAAGCTTGCTCTGTCCTGAGCCAGTCTCACTGACTCTGACACACCTAACGCTATTGCCCCAGTTACTGTGCTAACCCATCTCCTCCAGGATCTTCCTTTTCTGTACTGTCCTTCCACCCTTCAAAACATGATGTCCTTCTCCTAGGTTCAGTTTCTTTTGGCCATGTGCCCAAAGTATGTGAGATGAAGCTTCAAAATCCTTGCCTCCAAGGAGAAACTTGGTATTTCTGGAAGGAAGCTAACGCCTAAATGGTATGTGCCTAGCAATGTTGTTTTTGTCTTGTGCCACGAGTCACCTGTGACTCATAGAGACCCTGTGCACAACAGCTCTGAACCCTGACCTATTTTGAGCCAATTGCACTGTCTCCATCATAATCTACTCCTATTATCCCAGTCATTATGTCAATCCATCTCTCTGGGGTCTTTCTCTCCTGCGCTGTCCCTTCCCCCTTCAAAGCATTATGTCCTTCTCCAAGAACTGGTTCCTCCTGGCAACTTGCCCAAAGTATGTAAGATGGAGCTTCAAAATCCTCCATATGCTAATCTGACGCAACATAAACTACTATAAACACCCTTTAAAATAGGCATTATTGTACTCATTTTTACAGTAACGCAGAAATGTTAGTTTGAAGATAGTATATTGCCTAACAACATACTGCTAGAAAAGGATAAAAGCCTAGCTGATGTCAGAGCACTTTAGGGTAAAGTCTTTTGCTCTTGCTTCATCATGTTACAGTCCATCTTTGTCTCTCAGTTCAGAAGCACACTTCTTTTTTTTATTAAATTTTATTAGTTTTAATGGACATTTACAGAGATTTTGGGTTTTCATTCATTCATTGTTGCACTGTTTTCTCCACACTCCTCCCCAGTTCGTTCTTCTTACCCCTACCCATGTCTGTTTTAATTGTCCAATTGCCACAGTGCTTGTCAAAGCCAGTTCTGATTAATCTCCTTTGTCAGTGTGTCCCTTG
>NW_006400145.1:944379-948917 GCF_000299155.1 Elephantulus edwardii
TAGCTTCAACACAAGAAGTCCACACGGCTAAGTTTTTAATTGGGTTAGTGCATATTGTGACAAAAAATTTAAAGCAAAAGAATGTATAATCAATCAATTATGGCCTAAAAGTTAAGGGGACATGGTCAAAGACCAGTCACTCCTTTTGGAGGCCCTTAAATAGGCTTTCTTTTGCTTATTTCTTTTGGCCCCTGGGCGATTCAGAGGCTTACATGCTTTATCAAGCAGCAGGTCAAATCCATAGCCTCCCATCCCATACAAGTCCATTATCAAAGACTGCAAATGGCCGATAAAGAAAATCCTTGATGATACAGGCTAATAAACCTGGCAGCCAGAGACAGGTAAGAGACACCAGCCCCTGTTTCAACCTAAGACAGGCGCCCCGCCATAGCAGCTGGGTTAGCCCATGACGGGTAAGATCAGTAGGTGCGGTGTCCAACCTAAGACAGGTGCCGGTTTCATACATGGTTAAACAGGAGATAGAAAGGATCAGAATTTAATCACACCTGAGCAATCAAGGAGACCCTTCTATAGAATACAGATAATCACTCTTGTTATTGTTGTTATGTGCCGTCAAGTCGCTGGCAACTCATAGGACCCTTATTTACAACAACTCTGAACCCTCCTCTATCCTGAGCTAACCCTGACACACCTACCCCCATTATTCCAGTCATTGAATCAATCCATCTCATTGAGGAACTTCCTCTCTTGCGCTGTCCCTCCACTCTCTCAAGCATGACATCCCTCTCCAAGGACTGGTCTCTTCTTGCAACATGCCCAAATTATGTCAGATGAAGCTTCTGAATCATTGCCTCCAAGAAGCAGCCTGGTTTCATCCTCTTTGTTCTCCTAGCTGCCCACAGTATATTCAATACTTTTCTCCTGGATTCACTAACAATAGCCCTTATCCTAGCAGCCATTTGGATGAGAAGACTTGGTTTGTCCTCTGCTGAAGGCAAGATCACTTTACTGACTGACCTGAGACTCTACTGACCTCCAGAGGGAGCCAAAGCTGAGGCTTCATCCATAAGCCAAAGTTCATGGAATGAGGCAATATTTATGATGACCAGAACCTAAGTGGAGGCATCCAGCAGATTAAAGATCACTGGTACCAATTTCAGAATAGTGAGCACCTTTGATGAGTAATCAATTTTCTGTTGTGCCTATATTTATAAAAATGCTTATATGAAGAAGAATGTGAGAAGAATGAGAGGAAGATACATCAACTATCTGTGTTATGCAAAGAACACAAACTTTCTTGCTGAAAGTGAAGAGAACTTGAAGGACTTACTGAAGATCAAATACTACAGCCTTCACTAGGGTTTTAATTCAGTCTCCACATCAAGAAAACAAAATCCTCACCACCAGTTGGTAACATCATGATAGATTTAGAAAAGATTGAAGTTGTCAATGATTTTCTTTTACTTATATCCACAATCAATGCCCATGGCACTTGTTGTTCATAGGTGCTGTTGAGTAGCATTTACAGAGACCGTACAAACAATAGCTCGTAACCTGGCCCTGTCCTGCACTATCCACACAGTCTCCGTCATGCTCAAGCCCATTGTGGTCATCACCGTGCCAATCTATCCTCTTGAGAGGCCTCCTCTTGTAGCCTGCCCTCTACCTTTCCAAGCATGACTCCCCCTCTCTAAGGACTGGTTCCTCTTGAGAATATGCCTAAAGATGTGAGACAAAGTTTCACATCCTTGCTTCTAAGGAGCTCTCCTTCCAGTTACATGTCCTTCCTTCAAGACAGATTTGTTTGTTATTTTAGAAGTCCATAGTCTATTCAATTGTTGTTGTTATGTGATGTCGAGTCACTCATGACTCATAGCGACCCTACGCACTACAGCCTTAAACTCTGCTCTATCCTTGCCAATCTTGTTGTCTCTGACACAACTACATCCATGACCCCAGTCACGGAATCAATCCATCTCATCGAGGGTCTTCCTCTCCTGCGCTGTCCCTTCACCCTCCTAAGCATGACGTCCCTCTCCAAGGGCTAGTGCCTTCTTGCAACATGTCCAAAGTATGTCATATGAAGCTTCAGAATCCTTGCCTCCAAGGAGCATCCTGGTTTAACCATCTCCAGGACAAATCTGTTCATTCTCTTAGCAGTCCTTGGTATACTCAATACTCTTCTCGAGCACCACAGCTCAAAGGCATCAATTCTCTTTCTATCATCCCTAGTCATTGTCCAGCTTTTTGATGCATAGCAAGTGATTGCAAAGACCATGACCTGTATCAGGTGCACCTTAGTCTCCAGATTGACATCGTTGCTCTTCAGTACTCTTCTCCAACACTACAACACCATGATTCAAAGGAATTGATTTCTCTTCAGTCTTCTTCATTCGTTGTCCAATTTTCAGATGCATAAGAAACAGCTAAAAATATCAAGGCTTGGATCTGGTGCACATTAGTCTTTAAAGTAACTCCTCCCATGATAGTAGCAGTGAGGAAATAAAAATGTGTTACCCTAGGAAAAGTTACTGTCAAAGACCACTCCAAAGAGCTGAAAGCAAGCATGTCTGTTTAAAGACCAAGGTGTGCCTGATCCAGCCGAGCCTTGGTGTTTTCAATTGCTTCCTATGTATCTGAAAAGTGGATGACTACCAAGGAAGGTTGAAAAGGAATTGATGCCTTTAAATTATGGTTTTGAGGAAGAACACTGAGTATCCATGGTCTACCAAAAGAACAAACAAGTGTGCCTTGGAGGAAGTACAACCAGGATGCTTTTTAGAGGCAAGGATGGTGAAGCTCTATCTCACACACACTGGGCATTTTATCAAGAGATGCTTTGTTGTTGTTGTGTACTGTTCAGTCAGAATCAACCTGTAACTAATACTGGTACTCCAGCAGGTTTGCAAATACAGCAAATTTCACATGAGGAGATGGCCCATCTTTCACAGAGCATGAATTTGAACTGTGTACCTTTGCATTTTGAGTGCAATTCCTTACTACTAACTCATCAGTTATGTGCCAATGAGTTAGAATCAATTCATAGTTGACAATCTAGTGGGTTTTCAGAGGCAGTAAATCACACTGGAGATTACTCACCCTCCCATGAGCCACTAGTGGATTTGATATTACAACTCAACTTCTTACCGCTAGGCCACCAGAGCTTCCCAAGAGGTGCTGCTGCTGCTGCTGCTGCTGCTGCTGCTGCTTCTTGTTAGATGACTTCAAACACATTAGAACTTGTAGCAATCCAATGAACACCTGTCTGGAATCCTGTCCTATCCTATGTCAGCCTCATCATTTCTGATACTTAAGCCCATTGCTGTAGTCACAGAGTTAATCCACCTCATTGGAGTCTTTGTTCTCTTTTGTTGACTCTCCACCTTCCCACCCATGATAACAATTTCCAAGGAACAGCCTCTACTAGCAACATGCTCTGGTAACCTAGTGATAGAAAACTACACTGCAATCCTTAAGGCAGATGGTTTGAATCCACCAGCTTCTCCGTGGAAGAAGGATGGACAATCTCCTGTACAATTAACTGCCTCTGAAAACTTGCTGGAGGGTTAGCTATGGGTCAGTTCCAACTCGATGGCACACAACAAGAACAGGCAACATGTCCAAAGTATGAGAGATGAGAGAAACTTCACCATCCTTGCTTCCAAGGAGTCCTCTGCCTGCATTTTTTCCTAAGACACATCTGTTTGTCTTTTGACAGTCCATGGGATATTTCATACTGTTCTCAAACGTCATAGCTCAAAGGCATTAAAATCAGGAAGGATGTGTGTCAAGGTTATAGCCTTTCTTCATACTTATTCAAGCTGTACACTGAGCAAATAACTGGTGAAGCAAGACTCTATGAAGTAGAATGTGTATGAGAATCAGAAGAAGACGCATCAACAACCTATGTTCTTCAGATGACACAGCTTCACTTGCTGAAAGTGAGGAAGACCTGAAATGCTCACTACAGTGGATCAAAGACTACAACTTTCAATATGAATTACATGACAACACCAAGAAAATTATGGTACTTACCCCTGTGTGAGTAGGCAACATTATGTTATATGGAGAAAGGATGAAACTGTCAATAATTTCATCTTACTTGGATCCACAATCAACACGCTTGATACCAGCAGTCAGAAGATCAGGAGATCTATTGCTTTGGGCAAGTCTTCTCTCAGAGACCTCTCCAAAATACTGAAGAGCAATGATGTCAGTTTGAAGACTAAGGTGTACCTCATTGAGGCCTATTTATAAGAGGTTCTAGTCCTGGGGGAAAGACATCATGCTGGGAAAGGTGAAGCATAAAAAAAAGAGAGGAAGACCCTCAATAAGATGCATTGACACGCAATATGAGTATTCACACACCCTCTGGCTGTTAACCAATTATAGATCCATTGCCTAAGACATACACGGTGCTTTGATGCACAGCAGCCAAAAGAGAAAAAAAGCAGCAGCTGTTTAATAGCGATATATGATTGGGTAATATCATCATCACAAGAGTCCAGAATGAAGGTTGCACAGTGGAGCGTACTCAGGGTGGGGGTGGGGGCATTGTATATCAATGAAGGAATTTT
>NW_006400145.1:954971-970192 GCF_000299155.1 Elephantulus edwardii
AGAGTAGTTTTTCATATTGTTTATCAAAACATTTTTCCTTTTACAAATGAAAACACAAACCCAGAGAGGTCAAGAGCTTGGCTCAAGATAGCACAGTAAGGTAGCAGCAGTTTAGTGACCAGACGTCGGATTACTTTATCCTCTAAGGTGAGCCAACCATGGCTTTTCCTCTTTATTACTAGCTGTACATATGAGAGTACTAAAAAAATGGTTGTTGTGTGTTGTCATTAGGTGCTGTTGAGTCGAGTACAACTCATAGTGACCCTATGAATAAAAGACCTGAACCCTGCTCTGTAACTATCATCCTTTCTCTATGTTCATAGTGTTTCCAGAGGCATGTGGTTTAGGAAGTGGGTGCTACTTCTGCTTCCAAATCTAAATCAGTCTGGGAACTCTCCCAAACACTGTCCAAGATGGGAAGCCATTATGGTGTTTAACACACCAGTAGCACAGTGTTCAACATCACAGCACCCGCAAGTTACCTCAGTATAGAAAATTGGCAGATCAGTGATATACCACTTAGAAGAATGTAATAAACTCCTTGGGGTCCCCCTGGAAATAACAGGCACATGTTAGGTTAAATGCAGGCTTTAGTCCCAAAACAACACTTTTTTTCAGAAGGAAACCTACTGATGAAAAGGACTTAGATGATCTAACACACAAATGTAATGTTTTGCTTGGATCCTGATTTGAACAAAGTGTTTAAAAAACATGAGACCATCAAGGAAGCAAAACCACTATCTGGATGTTTAATGGCAGAATCATGTTAAATTGTTAATGATGTGACAACTTTTTTATGCTTCTCATTACCTTTGAGTTGGAACCAACTTACTGGAGCTGACTTTCCAACAGGTTTTGGAGGCTTTAAATCACATGGGAGGATATCACCCATCTTTTTCCCCACAGAGCAACTGGTGGATTCTAACCATTCACCTTTGGGTTGCATCCTTTATTATGTTATGTTTTAAAAAAATATTTTACGTTTTACAACATGGGATATTTATTCATGAAACAAAATATTGAAATATTTCAAATCAGTGGTGGAGTAAGGGAGGGAAGTAGTTGTGATGAAGCCCTTAGGTTTGGAACAGGATTGTTCATAGGTTGATAAGGATTAAGTTCAAGTAATAGGTGCACAAGGCTCATTGTACCTTGCTTACCGTTTATACACATTTAATAAGCATTTCATTCTAAAACAATGTTTAAGAGTCCTTTACACTCACAGACTGGCTTAAAGTTAAAGTGGTTATTAGTGAGGTCCACAAGTTGATAGAATAAAGACAGTTTTCCACCACTCAGGAAAAGAACGTGTGTCAGCTTTCCACCTGGTTGTTGTGGGGGATGAACTAAGCCTGAACCATTTAAAGCCAAAACCATGGTTCTTATAACAGGAGTCCTTTTAGTTGGACACTTTTATAACCTGTTACAACTGCAAGGGGCGTTGTTGTCTGATGCATCGAGTCAACTACAGTTCATAGCAACCCTATGAGCTACAGATCTGAGAGTTGTCCCATCCTTTGCCATCCTCGTGACCTCTATCCTGCTCAAGCCCCTTGACGTAGTCACAGTATCAATTCATCTCATTGAGAATCTTCCTCTCCTTCACTGACCCTCCACCTTTCCAGGCATGATGTCTGTCTCCACAGATTGGTTCCTTCTGAAAATATGCCCAAAGCAAATGTGATGAAGTTTTGCCATGGAGTACTGCTTCTTTTTATTTTATTTTATTATTATTAATTTTAATGAAAGTTTACAGAGACTTTGGATTTCCATTCATTCATTGTTGCACTTTTCTCTCTGTCCACCCCTTCTCTCCAGTTCATTCTTCTCTTTGAAAAGTAAAAGAAAAATTCTTTCACAGTTTTACAATCCCTCCCCTCAGGTGCACTCCACTATATAGCCTTTGCTCTAGACTCCTGTCATGACAATAATACCTAATCACATATCCTTTTTAAATAGTTTTCTTCCTCATCCGTTTCAATGCAGTATACATTATTGAACTCATCTTTCTCAGTCTCCCCCTGAACCCCGATGTCAGTCCTGTTTTACAACAGTGGCACTATTCAGTATTTGTCCCTGTGTGACTGAGATATTTCACTTAGCATAATGTCCTCCAGGTTCACCCATTTTGAATAATATTTCATGAGTTCCTTGTTTTCCAATGCAGTATAATATTCCATTATATAAATATACCACAGCTTCTCTATCAATTCGTTTGTTAATGGGCACTTAGACTGTTTCTAACTCCTTGCTATTGTGAATAAAGCCATGATAATGTACATATATCTGCTTGGGTGGCAGTTATGGTCTCTTTGGGGTGTATTTCCAGGAGTGGAATTGCTGGGTCAAATGGTATCTCGATTTGCAACTTTTTGAGAAAGCACCATACCGCCTTCCACAGTGGTTGAACCATTTTACACTCGCACCAACAGTGAATAAAGGGTTCCAGTTTCTCCACAACCTTGCCAGCATTTGTTGCTTGCTGTTCTGTTAAATTTTGCTATTCTTACTGGGGTTAGATAATATCTCATAGTTGTTTTGGAGTGTTGCTTCTAAAGAGCACTGGTTGCACTTTCCCCAAGACAGATCTCTTTGTTCTTTTGACATTCATGAAATAGTCAATACTCTTCACCACCACCACTCTTCAAAGGCTTAACTTCTTCTTTCATCTTCCTTATTCAGCGTCCAACCTTCAGATGCACAGGAGGCAATTGAAGGCACCATAATTTGGATCAGATGCACTTTATTCATCACTATTGCAATGGGTCCATGATTGAAACAATTGAGGCAGCTTAATAAATAATAAAAGAACAATCACAAAATTATAGACATCAGTTTGTAAATAAATAGTGAAAGACCAACCACACACTTTTCAAAGTTTTCACAAATCAGAATTAGAGTAATTACCTCAAAGTAAAATGAGAGCACTCGCTGCTGACCTGGCTGGGAGTAAGTAACCTTTTAGTTAACCTGTCACATTCATCAGGAATTTCCACAAATAGGAAATTGCAGGATCCAGACTTTGAAGCTGAGCAACTCGGCCTTTCTCCTTAGTCCACGCCCATTTCTTCCTCTGTAAATCTACAAAGACCTGCACACCTTAAAAGGACAGGAGTGGCCAGCACTGCCTGAGACGCCAGTCATAGCCTCCTTCCAAAGTTTCTAACAGGAAAATACCAACCACAAAAAACAAAACAAAACAAAACCCACTTTAGGTAGCCTCTCTATAATAGCAATGCTTAGGGAATCCAAAGAGAAACAAAACCAGGTCTATGGAAAGAGGTATCTATTTTTCTTCCAGAACTCCACATGGTCACCTTGGCCAGCAGTCTGTCCTATAACTTCCACCTTCTGAAGTCTCAGAGGTGTTTACAGAAATTGAAAGTCCTAGCAGTGAATTTCCATGGGCTCAGTATTAGTTCCAGTTCCAACTCTTAGATCTGGTGTGCAAATAAATGAAATGCCCAGGCAATACAAATGATTGCTTAGATATTTTGGTTGCAAAATAGCAATAGCTAATAGTAGCTACTTGACTCCCTTAGTAGCTATTATTCAAAGCAACTCCAACGACATTTCTTTCCTTTCTTGCCTGTCTCTGCTTATGAGAAGCCTTGCCCACTTCACTCCGCCCCTCTGCAGCTTCCCTTAAGAACCGTGAACTTTCAGCTGTCACAGAAAAGGTAACTCAGACCAGCCTTAGCAATCAGAAGTACTTTTTTCTCTTTTAGTATTTATAACTCTGGCACTCATATCTAGACATCTGAGGCACTATATTTCATGTTAGTAGGAAGAATTAAAAATACCCCAACAGTAATCTGGTAGAAACTATTACTAGTTAGGATTTTATAATCTAAGAGAGATTTTCGATTTGGTAGAATAAACTAATTGTGGTTTTGGCCAAATGAACTGGCACTTTTTTTAAAGCAGGAGAGATAAAAGTGGTGAATATTTATTTTAAGTATCTCAAGGAAGCACTGGGAAGTTTACTAGAGAAAACAGTATTTTGCAAGCAAGGACAGGATTTGCTTATATCTCTGTGGCTCTCGGTATACTGGGAGGGCCAGTTTTAGTTTACTGGTCAAGGAAAGAAGTGCCTCTGTAATACTTAAGCCTCAAGCGTGTTACATATCAGCGTACATCTACTATGCAAAGAAAAGGCAACAGCAGCAGGCACAGCTGTTGGAGCATGTGGGAAATGAAGACACAGCAGGACCGGGGACCTCAAGGTGAGTCACTCCTGTCCTGTGACCTGCAGTTCTTTTGTATTCCCAACATAGTCCCATGCTGGGAGGTACCTGGGGAAGTGGGGATGGTGAAAGGCTTTGCAGTTTACCATTTCCAGTCTCTGAGATCAGTCCTGATAATGATGCATAAGAATGGGTTAACTTGGACCATCCTTTGGTCTATAAAGAGTTATAGAAGATTACCAAGCCTGCATATTCTTTGGAGCTCTCATTCTGAAACCTGTATTTAAATGTACAGCCACCATCAATTTTCTGGAGTAGGCTAGATTCTTATTTTAACCAAATTTATTGGATCATTTAAAATATCTGGGCAAGGCTATATAAGCTGATGTGGAATTCTGCTGAGAATAGTTTCAAAATAGTCTGGAATTGTCCCCTTTTACCTCTATGGCAGAGGCTGGAAGTCTAAGCTTAATTTTTCTAGATCCCTGGACTGCTCATTTTGGGGGAAAGGAAATATATTTTTCATTCTTTCCCTTTATGGTCCAGAACCAGCAGGAAACAATATGTCAATGTCACATTTCATACAGTGCACTCTCATTCAGACTGAACTACCTCCCAGCCATTTTCATTTTCATATATATATCTCAAATCCACTATCTACCCATGTGTAACAGTTAGGCAGACGGTTGACATGAATGACCAGGCAAGTCTCTCCAATCCACTCTTTCGAGGACAGCCAAAGAAACCTGGTAGAAAGGTCTAATGTTGCCATGGAAAGCAGAGCATAAGTTCCTAGATTTCCCTAACTTCTACCAGTGATGGAGCTATCCATATGCAGATCCAGACAATGGGCTTTTAATTTTTGCATAGTTTTAGATTTCTGTAGTATGGAGGGGGTTAGCTAAAGGGCTGAAACCTTACACTTTTGCGATGGGAATTTCTAAGTATGCATTAGTTCCTGGAACTTTACAAAGTGACTTCATGATAGTTGCAACAATGAATGACTGGAAATCCTAAGTCTCTGTAAACTTTCATTAAAATTAATAAATAAATTTTAACCAAAACCAAAGTGACTTCATGATAGTCAAGGTTTTAAGATAGTGTGAGAAGTGAAATATTAAAAAAAATGTGTGTAGAAAATACTTCATATTATATACAAGTTTTTGGATTCCAGTTAGCAATTATTGATGCACCTTGATCGCATGTTTGTCAATTTCAGACTGAAAAGTTTGTAGTAACCTTGCATTTCTTCATCTTTAGCTTTAAAAGTTGGTGCATATGTTTCAATAATAGCTGTATTAACAGGTCTTCCTTGTGTGTGTATACATAGTATCCTGTTGGTCACAACATTATACTTCAAATTTGATGAAAATAATATCTTAAAGTGCTGTTGACACCTTTTCTCTTCAGTCTGTCATTCACAGCATAATCGCTCATCTGATTAACTCAAATGGCCCATTCTAGTTCATCTCAGCTCACTAATGCCTCGGATGTAAACTGACAACTTCCAATTCTCGGTTCATGCTTCTTACATTTCATATTACAATCGTTAGTAGATATTTACTGTTGTTCCTCCTCATTTTGAGTCTTGCCTCATCAGCAGATGAAGGTCCTTCATTGGATGAAAGCTTCACTCCGTCCGCATCATCAAGGTAGACTCTACTTTGAGGAGGGAGCTCTTCCCATCATGACAATGATGCAGGATGGGTTCATAGCGTCACTAGGAGTCAACTCGATGGCATCTAACAATAACATATAAAAAAAGTATAAGCTTTTAAGACCATTCTTTACTATCAGGACTTAATTTTATTTTCTTCTTGTTTTTAATTTTTTTTTAATTAATTTCAATTAACATCTACAGAGATTTTGGAATTCCACCCACCCCAAATACACTCCACTCTGCAACCCTCATTCCGGACTTAAATTATTTTTTTTAAAGTAATTTAGATGAAGATTTACAGAGAAAATCAATTTTCCAGGAAAGAAAGCACACATATTCTGTTTGGTGCCATTGATTGTAAACCCCATCATATTGTATCAATCATTCCACCTCCCCCTGCATTTCCTATAAGCTTTTCCTGTTAGAATGTGGACTCTTGCGTGTGCTGGGATTTAACCATGGTAATGTAGGTGGCTCCTGCCCCTTTATTAGGAAACAATACAAATTCCTTTTGAGCTTTTGTTTGAAATGTTCAAGATTTCTTTTTCCTCTCTAATTAAGCTTTTTGGAGATGGTGAGGATGGTATAGGATCAGATACCATTTTAATCTGTGAGTTGAAGTCAGTAAGGCAACATCTGAAAACAATAGAAAAATTTGAAAAATAGAAAGTTTGATGAGAAGAGCATAAAAGGTTGTAAATACCTCCTGAAACTCCACCAGAGACATTTGCTATTAACATTCCAATGTAGCCTTTTACCTTGTGTACATATATGGGTTGGTGTCTTACTCAGCTTTTAAATAAAAGCAGTCTCATTCTACATACAGTGTTTTGTAAACGGATTTATTTATAACAGGTGATGAGTATTTTCCCATGCCATTATATGGCCTCCATAATCTTATTTTTAATGATTATGTACTATCCATTGATATGAATAGGGAAAAATAACTTCACGCAATTTTCTATTTGTAGGTATTTAGTTCATTTCTAATTTTTCCCCATTATAGGCAGTATTGTATTGAACCTAAACCAATGGATAACTCTTGCCTTGCATGCAGGATTGTTTTCTTAGATAAGCTTCTGCAAATGTAGTTGTGGAGGGAACTAAAAAAAAATATAGACAGTATTAATTTTATTTTCCGCAGCAGTATTCTAAATAGTTATTGTTGTTGTTGTTGTTGTTAGCTACTGTTGAGTTGAGTAGACTCATGGCAACCCTATTAAGAACTCCGTCTGAATATTGTTCTATCCCAGGCTATTCTCACAATCTCTGACACATTCAGTTACCATGGCAACACACTCAGTCAAGGGGTCTTCCTCCCCTTCAATATCTCTCCTGCCTCCCAAGCATAATGTCCTTCTCCAAGGAATAACTTCTCCTAGAAACATGTCCAAATTATGCAAACAGTAGTGGAGGTTTATTCTAAAGCCTACTTTCCTCACTAGATTTCATATGTTGTCACTGTTTAGGCTTTGCCAAGTCAACGCTGACTCATAGAAACCCTACATACAAGAGATCCAAACCTTGACTTATCATTACTTTCCAAATTCATTGCCCATTTTTTAAGTGGAAAATTTTCATTCTGCTGTAATTTTAACTTAAAACAGAACATCTTGATAGTCTCTTCCTTGAGATCCCTTGCCAGAATAGCCAGGAAATATCATTATGATGATGTACTTCTCAAAATATTAGCAAAGCCGGAAGTCTTACCTCCTTTCTCAGGCTGAAGTTGTGGCCTAGAATTTTCGAAATCAGTGACAATCTTCCACAGCTGCATTTGAAAGCATTTACTCATATAAACCAGGCCAGTCTGAAGCAAACTCTGAAGCTGTCCATTGACAGTTGCCAGGATCCAGAAGTTAGAGTTGTCAAATGGCACTGGATAAATGATAGTTACGTCTTTTCAATCGCATTCCAGTGACTGTCCTGGAATTTACAAGTATGTATTTAGTGCTGATTGCCATTAAGTCAACTCCAAATCAGAATGAGGAATAGACATAGGTGTTCCATAAAGTGCTCCAGGCTGTAACGTTCTGGAAAGGAGATCACCAGGCTTGTGTTCTGCGGCACTCTTGGCTGAGTTTGAAATGCCACTCTTTTGGCTCGTAGCGGAGTGTGTAGCAATTTTGCCATTCAAGGACTTCTCATTCAGTGCTGGGGCCTTGATATTTTTCTCCAAGATGTGTGTGAAGTTCAGCAGAGGTCCCAAGAAGCAATGCCATTAGTTTTAGTCTGTGAGGTTTAGTTATATGTATTCACCAATTGATTCTGGACTGAGAGCTCTGACCTATCCCCAACCAGACCAAGGTTTCCGCTCTCTAACTTAGCATTGCTGTTGTTATTGTCGTGTGCCATTGATTCAGAACTGACCTTACCTAGCACACAGATTACGATTAAATGGCATGCAACTCCTCTGAGATCATAACAAGCTTCAGAATGTGACAGTTTCCCTACTCTCCATACTGTATGCTAAAGTGATTCATTTTAACTCTTAAATATTTCACTTTTCCCACCCAGCCAGTCACATCTTTTTTGGTAATCACATAAAGATCATTTATTATTAAAAATATCTGGGCAGTGCTATGTAAAAAGCATTATTGAGAAATGCTGGGCACATGAGTTGTGTTCTAGGATGGGGCATCCTGTGCATGTGGAGTTGACAGTCTGGTTTGGTAGATGCTGTGCTAGTTGTTGTTCGATGCTTGTGCCATCGAATCTAGTACAATCCATAGTCACCCTATGAACAACAGGTCTCAATCTTGTCTATCCTGTGCCATCTACACACCCCATAACACACTCAAGCCCATTGCTGTAGTAACTGGGTCAATCCATCTTGTTGAAGGTCTTCCTCTCCTTCATCGGCCTTTCCAAGTACCGTGTCCTTCTGCAAGGAACAGCCCTTTCTACCAACATATCTGAATTATGTTAGGCAAAGCATCATCTTTGCCTATAAAGAGCACTCTTGACACACTTTCTCCAAGACATATCTGTTTGTTCTTTTGGCCATCTACAGGATGTCCACTACTTCTCTAACACCACATCTCAAAGGCTCAATTCTTCTTCTGCCATCTTTACTCATTGCCCAGCTCTCAGATGCATGGCAAATGATCAGAAAGACCATCGCCTGAATCAGATGTACCTTGGTCCTCAAACTGGCATCATTACTCCTCAAATATTTGGAGATTTCCCTAACTGCAGACTTTCCCAATGCAATACATCTCCTGATTTCCTGACTGCTGGTATCAACAGTGTTGATTGTGGATCCAAGTAAGATGAAGTTGTTAACAGTTTTAATCTTTTCTCCATCTATCATGATGTTGTTTATCAGTCTAGTGATAAGAATTTTTGTTTTCTTGACATTTAGATGCAGTCCATATTGAAGTTTGTATTATTTGATCTACAAAAAGTGCTTCAAATCCTACTCACTTTCATCAAGAAAGGTTCTGTCATCTACATAATTCAGGTTATTGATGAGTTTTCCTCAGATATTGATACCACCATTCTTCTTCATAGAGTCTGGGCTTTTGATTAGTTTGTTCAGCACACAGAGATTGAATATATATGGAGATAGATTACAATCCTGATACACTCTCTTCTTAATTTTAAACCATGTAGTGTTCCCTTGCTCTGTTTGCAAAACACTGTTGGTTTAGGTATAAGTTTCACATTAGTACGATTAAGTGCTCTAGGATTCCCATTCTTCTCAATGTTAGCCGTAACTTACTATGATCTACACTGACAACTGCCTTTGCATAGTCAATAAAGCATAAATAGATTATTTTCTGGTATTCTTTACTTTCAGCCAGTATCCATCTGACATCAGCAATAATATCCCTGATGCCCTACCCTCTTCTAAATCCTATTTGAACTTCTGAAAGTTCCCTATGTACATACTATTCTAGCCATGTTTGAGTGATCTTCAGCAGTATTTTGCTTGTATGTTATATTAATGATATTATTTTATAGGTTTCCACATTCTGTTAGATCACCTTTCTTGGGAGTAGAAACAAATATGAATTTCTTCCAATCCATTGGCCAGACAGCCACCCTCCAAATTTCCTGGCATAGATTGGTGAGTGCATCCAAGGCTATATATGTTAATTGTGAAACCAGTTAGTTAGTATTCTATCAATTCCTAAGGCTTTATTTTTTGCCAATGCCTTCACTGCAGATTAAACTTCCTTGTTCATTATCATTCACTCCTGAGCCTTAAATTTTTCTGTTTCAGTCAGTTCTTTTTGATACAGAGACTCTGTGTATTCCCTCCATCTTCTTTTGATGATTACGAGGTCATTCAATAAATTGCCCATAGAATTTTTCAATAGAAATTCAGGAATCTCCACTCCCTGATTGATGCTGGGATACAGCTGCTTCTGTCCTACCTCAAATATACTTACCACTGGTCTTGTGATCACATTTGTAAGCATCAGTTTATATCTACAAAGCTTCAGAAATGTTCATTATCCTTGACACACACCACTACTCAAGACTTATCCACCTCTATGTTTCATAGTACTTGAAAGTTTACAAAGTAACTTCACAGACATTATTTCATTCAGTGAGATGAGATTAGCTGCAAATTGAATAATGACAGAAGATAATGTCAGTGAACTTGAAGATAAATCAATAGATATCATTCAAACTCAGATAAAAAGGTCTTATTTTTATTCTTGGTCCTTTATATTTTTTAAATTTCCTATTTAGAATATTCAAATACATTGTTTTCAAAAACAAATTCTATTTCCCTCACTCCCCATCCATCAAATTGTACAACCCCATGATTAATTCCTCCCCTCCCCCTGCACATCCTCATCCCTCTGCTTCCAACTTCTCCCTGTCCTCTTGAGTTTTATACAATATTTGTCCTTGTGGGACTGAGTTAGTTCACGCAGCATAATGCTCTCCATTCCCTCCCAAATTAGGTAATAATTTGTAAAGTCATTGCTCTTGCAAGCTGTATAGTATTCCATTGAATTTCTTGATCCTTTTTAATTAGTGCAATAGTACTTTAGTAGTTATCCAGTTTGCCTGGCGCTCCACTGGATGAATATGGATAGTCTCCTTCCGTAAACATTTACAGCCTCAAAAGCCTGATGGTTATTATGAATGAGAAATGACTTGATGGCAGTGAGTGGGGTGGTCAAAGAATCCTAGGGTGCAATGGTTAAGCAATCAGCTACTCTCTGAAAGGTCAGTGATTTGAAACTATGGGTCAATCTGCTAAAGAAAGATGTGGCAGTATGCTGCATTTATGACTACTGTATCCAAAACCCAATAAAGCAGTTCAGCTCCCTCCTAGATTGTTGTTGTTGTTGATGACTGACGTCAAGTTGAGCTACAACTCATAGTGACCCTATCAACAAAAGGCCAGAAGCCTTTCTATAACTATAAACATTTATCAAAGTTAATAGAGTTTCCAGAGCCACGTTGTTTAGGAAGTGGATGCTACTTATGCTTCTTCCTATATGGTCAACATAAGTTGGAATAAATGTGATAGCAATGACTTTGGGTACAGTCTCAGAATTTTTGTTTCTAACAAATTCTTAGGTGTTGTTGCTTCTGCTTCAGAAGTCACACTTTGGGAACCACTTTGCTGAAGGAAAAGTTGGGCATCAATGTAACCTAACATATGTGGGTGTCAAGAGTTTTAGCGCAGAGATAAAGGGGAGAAAGGGGGGAAAGAGAGAGTTAGTAAAATCTTAAAAGTTGTGGTAAACCTTTACTGGAATAAAATTAATAATGTCACAAACCAACCTATTTATATACACCATGGATCTGTTTGGGAATATAGTTGTGGCCAACAGAAAATGAGATTTTAAAAACAAAGAAAAAATTTGACTGTATTGTCACTGAGTTAGAAGCAACTCTTAGCTGATCCTCCAGCAAGTTTTCATGGAAGAAGGATTTCTTGTGAGGATCCACTATCAGATTCAAAACTTCCAGTGAGGCCTAGTCTTTGGGTTCTGATTACTGTATGATTCTATATGATTACTGGAGATTAAGACACCAGCGCTTTCTAAGATCTTTGGCTTTATGAGAATAAATTGGGTAATCTTTAGCCACGCAGATTAGCCTAGGCTTCTGTGAGACCAGCAAAAACTCTGCCCCAGGCTGAGCTTCCCATCTCTCAACATGCCCTAGACACACATTTCCCATAGTATGCATGCTTGTGAGTTTTATGGTTTGCTCTTGTGAGTACAAAACTTATGTCAGTTTGCTGTATTGGGGAAAATTAATTGTGCGTTGCTGCTTACTTTATGGTTTATTTATGTATATGTTTGCTTGTTTACAGTTTGCACTTGTTTGTCAGTTTGCTGTATTGGGGTAACTTACATATAGTTTTGATGTTGGAAGCTGTCCCAATGGTGTTTCAAGCACCAGTACGATCACATACCATGGACAGTTTTGGCAAAGTTCCAAATTAAGACAGACTAAGAAGCAGGATCAGCTATCTACTTCTCAAATAATAGGCCTTCAAAAGTCTATTCAAAATCTGTCATGAAAAACAGAAGAACATTGTTAGATATAGTACTGAAAATGGAGCCTTTCATATTGGAAGAAACTAAAAACAAAAAAATGAGAAACAGCTGCAGATATCCATTGATAATCAGAATATGGAATGTACAAAGCATGAATCTAGGGAAAGTGAAAGCTGTCCAAAGGCATTTGACTGTGTGGACCATAACAAACTGTGGCTGACTCTGAGAAGAATGGGAATCCCAGAACACTTGATCGTGCTAATGAGAAACCTATGCTTGGACCAAGAGGCAGTCATCAGAACAGAGCAAGGAAACGCTGCTTGGTTCAAAATTGGGAAGGGCGAATGCCAGGGATGTGTCCTGTCTCCATAGCTTTTCAACCTCTATGCAGAACAGACCATCCGGGAGGCTGGGCTCTATGAGGAGAAATGCAGCATCAGGATTGGTGGAAGATCTATCAACAATCTGCATTATGCAGATGACACAATCCTGCTTGCTAAAACTGAGAAGGACCTTAAGTACTTGCTTCTGAGGGTCAGGGACTGCAGCCTTCAATATGATTTGAGGCTCACTGTCAAGAAGACAAAGACTCTCACTACTAGAACAATTGGCAACATCAGGATGAATAATGAAGAGATTGAGATTGTTTACAGCCTTAGTCGGCTTGGCTCCACAATCAACACTCTTGGCACCAGCAGCCAGGAAATTAAAAGTTGTATTGTGATGGGAAAGTCTGCTATTAGGGACCTCTCTAAAGCACTGAAAAGCAACAGTGTGTCTCTGGAGAATAAGGTGCCTCTGGTACAGGCCATGGTCTTTGTAATCACTTGTTATGTGTCAGAAAGCTGGACAATATCCAGGGTGTATAGAAGGAGAATTGATGCTTTTGAGCTTTGGTGTTGGAGAAGAGTGCTGAGGGTACAATGGACTGCTAAGAAAACAAACAGATTCGTGTTGGAGAGGGTTAAACCAGGCTGCTCCTTGGAGGCAAGGATTCTGAGACTTCGTCTGGCATACTTTGGTCATGTTGTAAGAAGAAACCGATCCTTGGAGAAGGACAGCATGCTTGGAAGAGTGAAGGGCAGGCACAGGAGGGGAAGGCCCTCTGGGAGGTGGTTTGATTCGGTGACTGGGGCAATTGGGATGAGTGTGTCGGAGACAATGAGATTGGCACAGGACAGAGCAGAGTTTAGAGCTGTTGTACATAGGGTCGCTATGAGTCGCAAGTGACTCGATGGCACATAACAACAACAACAACAGGTATTTGTGAGCTGAGATAAATTTTTATTAGCCACTTTGATGGAGAAGATGGCTAAATATCTCAGAGACTGCCAAAAGAACAAACAAGTCTGTCTTGAAGGAAGTGCCTGCACACCTATGTTTATTTCGGCTTTGTTCACCATAGCAGAGAGTTGTAAACAACCCAAGTACCCATCAACAAACGAATGGATAGAGAAGCTCTGGTATATTCACACAATGGAATACTATGCAGCACTGAAAAACAAGAAACTAATGAAATATTACACAAAATGGGTGACGCTGGAGGACATTATACTGAGTGAAATATCTCAGTCACAAAACATTACTGGCATAGGGGTTGGGAGGAGACTGAGAAAGAGGGATAAATAATTACATACTGCATTGAAACAGATGAGGGAGAGAACTGTTTAAAAGGAAGATATTATTATATATGACAGGAGCCCAGAACAAATGTAGCATAGTAGAATGTACTGGAGGGAGGGATTGAATAAAAACGAAAGAATTTTTTTCTTTTACTTTTCAAAAAGGAAAAGCGAATTGGGGGGGAGGGATGGACAGGGAGAAAAGTGCAACAATGAATGAATAGAAATCCGAAGGCTCTGTAAACTTTCATTAAAATAAATTTAAAATTAAAAAAAAAGAAAGTGCCATCAGAGTGCTCTTTGGAGGCAAGATGACTTTGTCTCATATGCTTTGGGCATATTATCAGATGGGGCTAGTCTTGGGAAAATGACACCATTCTGGGAAAGGTGGAGAAACAGAGAAAGGAAAATCCCTGACAAGATGAACTGACACAAGACTATAAATGGATGAGAACATATTAGAAATCGTGAAAATAGCACAAGATAGGGCAAGGTTCAGATCTGTTGTTCCTAGAGTTGCTAAGAATCATATTTGGCAGGATGGCACCTAACAACAGTAGCAAAATGGGTAATGCTACAAACCAATCTGGTCATACACAGATATGGACCTGTTTTGTAAAATTTTTTTATTATTATTAATTTTAATGAAAATTTACAGACTTTTAATTTCCATTCATTTGCTGTTGAAGTTTTCTCCCTGCCCACCCCTCCAGTTTGCTCTTCTCTTTGAAAAGTAAAAAAAGAAAAAAATCTTTCATTGTTATACAATTCCTTCCACCAACTCCACTCCACTATGCAGCTTTTGTTCTGGACTCCCGTCATGACAATAATACCTAATCATCTATACCTTTTAAACTGTTCTCTCCCTCATCTGTTTCAATGCAGTGTACATCATTTATGCCATCTTTCTCAGTCTCCCCCCTAACCCCAATGTCAGTCCCATTTTGCAACACTGGCACTATGCAATATTTGTCCTTTTGTGACTAATATATTTCACTCAGCCTAATGTCCTCCACGGTCACCCATTTTATATAATATTTCACGAGTTCCTTATTTTTCAATGCAGCATAGTATTCCATTGTGTGAATATATCACAGCTTCTCTAGCCATTCGAGATATCATCTCAACCCAATAAGAATAATGAAGTTTAACAGAACGGCAAACAACAAATGCTGGCAAGGTTGTGGAGAAACTGGAACCCTTATTCACTGTTGGTGGGAGTGTAAAATGGTGCAGCCACTATGGAAGGCAGTATGGCGCTTTCTCAAAAAGT
>NW_006400145.1:971522-986416 GCF_000299155.1 Elephantulus edwardii
TGTGTATTTTCATCATCACACAAACTGGCTGGCTGTGACAAAGGATTTGATTAAAAATGAAGTACAAATAAAAAAATAAAGTTGCAAATAGACATACCATTTGACCCAGCAATTTCACTACTGGTAATATACCCTAAAGAAACCATAACTGCCACCCAAGTAGATAAATGCACACCCATATTTATTGCGGCTTTTTTCACAATAGCAAAGAGTTTGAAACAACCGAAGTGCCTATCAACAAATGAATGGACGTGTTTTAAGATCTAGTTGCAGCAATCAAAAAGATAGAAATGTAGTCAAACTCAGCTATTAACCTCATTACCAGGTTCAAAGGAAAGCAAGTTGTAGGCCAACATCTTTCATCATCCTCTCATGGATGCTGAGTCAGTTCTGACTCATAACTGACCCTCCAAGAGGCTTCCAAGGTTGAAGACTGCATAGAAGGACAATCCTCATCTTTTCTTTAAGAGCAATTGATAGTGGATTTAAACCTCCTAAGGAAGAGGAGCTTTTTGGGTTAACAGTGCACCTCTCCATAGACTATGCCATCAGAGCTTTTACATGGGCATGGATTTATTAAAGAAACATTTTTTAGCAGGGAAGCACAAAACAGCTCATACAATATCACAAATTGTTCTCTTCTTAGGTAATCTGATGACATCATGCATAAAAGGTTCTTACAGACACAATGGCATTGTCAACTGTAACTAAGATTCTGCTTCCCAATAATGCAAACAGGACTGTTTGCATCATGTATATGGCAACATAGCTAAATATACAGGCTATAGGTTGTCCTTAATTCCAGTTTATGCAATATAAGGAAGTATGCCTAAAATATTTCAGGAAACCCAAAAACCTTGAATGGTACTACCTTCATCAATGAAAATTCATTTCTAATATTCATTAGGATAATTAGCACATGTCAGTCTGGAGACTAAGTTGTACCTGATACAGACCATGGTCTTTGCAATTACTTGTTATGCACCAGAGAGCTGGAAAATGACTAAGGGTTATAAAAGGAGAGTTGATGTCTTTGAGCTTTGGTCCTGGAGGAGAGTATTGAATATACCACTGACTGCTAGGAGAACAAACAGGATCATCCTCGAGAGGGTGAAGCCAGGCTGCTCATTGGAGGCAAGGAGTCTGAAACTCCATCTGACGTAATTTTGACAAGTTGCAAGGCGGGATCAGTCCTTGGGAGGGACATCATGCTTGGGACAGTGGAGGGACAGCACAGGAGAGGAAGACTACTGATTACAAGGATCGATTCCATTACTGGGGTAATGAGTATAGGTGTGTCAGGGCTTTATGTATGTTGTACATAGGGTCGCTATGAGTCGCAGGCAACTTGACAGTACATAACAACAACAGCATACTATTTCTTGAAATGAAAAGCTAAAGAGCTTATCATGAATGGAACCTGAAGTGTGATTTTTCTGATTATTATGTTTATGACCTTCAGTATGGATTGCATCCCAATGCAAAAGAAACAAAAAATAAACTATCATGATGAATGGAGGAAAGATTAAAACTGTCCATAACTTCATCTTACTTGGATCCACAAACAATACACTTGGTACTAACAGTCAGGAGATCAAGAGACATATTGCGAAAATTACGAAACATTACTACAAGAAACAAAAAAAGACTTGGAGAAGTGGAAGAATATCCCGTGTTCATGGATAGGAAGACTCAATATTGTGAAAATGACAATACTACCTGACAAAGAGATGAAATCAGTTAGGTGGGGAAAAGATAGCCTTTTAACTAATGGTGTTGGCAGAATTGGAAAACTATCTGCAGAAGACTTAAGCAAGTCCACACCTCACTCCATATACAAAAACCGACTCAAGGTGGATCATGGACCTAGGACTAAAGCCAAGGACTTCATTAAAGAAAAGCTTGGAAGAACTTTAGTAGTCCTAATCCACACATAAACAGTCTTCCAAGTATCCTGAAAAATCTATAACCAGGAGAAGATAAAATAGATGAATGGGACCTTCTAAGAATCAAATCCCTATGCACATCCAAAAACTTCTCCAACAGGGTAAAAAGGGAAGCCACAGACTGGGGAAAAGCATTTGGTAATAACATGTTAGAAAAGGGACTTATATTGAGAATTTATAAAATACTTGAGCACCACAACAAGATAAATGTAAATAATCCAATAGAAAAATGGGCCCAGCATATGAACAGACACTTGACCAAAGAAGACATTCAGATGGCCAACAAGCATGTGAAGAAATGTTCAAAATCCCTAGCTCTAAGAGAGATGCAAATCAAGACAACTATGAGATATCATCTCACCCTAGTAAGACTAGCAAAATTTAACAGAATAGCAAGCAACAAATGCTGGCAAGGTTGTGGAGAAACTTGAACCCTTAGTCGCTGTCACTGTTGGTGGGAGTGTAAAATGGTGCAACCACTGTGGAAAGTGGTGTAGTGCTTTCTCAAAAATTGCAAATAGAGATACCATTTGACCCAGCAATTACACTACTGGGAATATACCCCAAAGAGAACATAACCCATCCAAGCAGATATATACACACCCATGTTTATTGCAGTTTTGTTCACAATAGCAAGGAGTTGAAAACAACCTAAGTGCCCATCAAAAAATGAATGGATAGAGAAACCGTGGTATATTCACACAATGGAATACTATGCTGCATTGAAAAACAAGGAACTCATACAATATTATTCAAAATGGGTGAGCCTGGAGAACATTATGCTGAGTGAAATATATCAGTCACAAAAGGACAAATACTGCATGGTGCCACTGTTGTAGAATGAGGCTGACATCAAGGTGAAGTAAGACAGAAAAATTGGATAAATTATGCATACTGTATTGAAGCCGATGAGGGAGAGAATGGTTTAAAAGTAATATATTTTTAGGACATTGTGTTTATCATAAGAGTTCGGAATGAGGGTTGCAGAGTGGCGTATACTCCGGGTGGGGGTGGGGGAATGTGGAGGGATTGTATTCCAATGAAGAAATTTTTTCTTTTGCTTTTCAAGGAGAAGAGCAAACTAGGAGTGGGGATGAGGGTGGGGTGGGCAGGGAGAAAAGTGCAACAATGAATGAATGGAAATCCAAAATCTCTGTAAATGTTTATTGAAATTAATAAAAAAAATAAAGAGAGACATATTGCACTGGGAAAGAATGCTGTCAGGGACCTTTCAAATTATTGAGGAGCAATAATGTCCGTTTGAGGACTAAGGTACACCTGATTCAGGCCATGGTCTTCTCAACCACTTGTTCTGCATCTGAGAGGTGGACAATGACTATGGATAAAGGAGAAGAATTGATACCTTTTAACTGTGGTGTTGGAGAAGAGTATTGAATATTCTATGGGTTATCAAAAGAACAAACAGATCTGTCTTGGAGGAGGTGCAGCCAGAGAGCTCTTTGAAGGCAAAAATGGCAAAATTTCATCTCACAGACTTTGAGCATGTTGCTAAGAAAAGCTATTCCTTATAAAAAGACTTAATGCTTAGAAAGGTAGAGGGACAGTGATATTGCTATTGCTGTTAAGTTCCGTCGAGTCATAGGCGACTCATAGAGACCCTATGAACAAAAGGCCTGGACACTTGTATAACTTTCGTCCTTTCTCCAGGTTCATAGGGTTTCCATAGGCAAGCTATTTCAGAAGTGGATGATTCAAACTTGTTTTAATTGGGGAGCTCCACCAAACACTGTCCACCATGGGTAACCATTATCGCATTTGACACATCAGTGTCACAGTGTTCAGCTTCACAGCAACAATGAGTTACCTCTCTGTACAGCAAGTGTACAGACCAGGACTATACAACCTAGAAGAATATTTGACCAAAAACAATTAAAGGCAGGCTGAGGGCCGCAGATTAGCGTCACCCACCTTTGGCATGATAGCATCACTTTCTGTCCACTAGGCCAACTGATCTCTCTCTATGCTGTTGTAAGCAGGGGAGCAAAAACTCTTCTAAGATAGATATCATTAGCTTCTCACACCATAGGAGGTGAAGCTAAGATTCTAAACCCAAGAAGTGTCTATTTTGAGTCTATGCTTTACTTTTGCTCACTGCCTCTGCTGGCACAAAACAGATTTTCACTGGATAAATTATGTATACTGCATTGAAATGGATGAGGGAGAGAACAGTTTAAAAGCAATATATTATAGGGTATTATGATTATCATAAGAGTCCAGAATGAAGGTTGCAGAGTAGAGTATACTCGGGGTGGAGGTGGGGGTGTGCGGGGGGGATTGTATATCAATGAAGGAATTTTTCTTTTACTTTTCAAAGAGAAGAGCAAACTGGAAGTGGGGGCGGGCAGGGAGAAAAGTGCAACAATGAATGAAAGTCCAAAATCTCTGTAAATGTTCATTAAAATTAATAATAATAAGAAAGTAAATTAAAAATAAAATAATAAATAAAAAAGAGAAAAAAGCTGAAATCTAGCAAAAGTGGGTAATCCTCAGCTTGTGAAATTTTTAGTCTTACTAACCTAACTGCAAAGACAGTCTAATTCCAAATTTACTTCTATATAATTGCAAAAAGCTGCTTTCATTGTTGTCATTTTCATTACTATGTGATTTTTCGATTTCTTATTATGATAAGTACCACAGAACTTTAGTAAAGGATATGACTTCAGGAAAAAAACCAAAAAACAGATTTTCAGGTAAATGCCTGTGAACAACCTGGGTGGTAACTGACCCTTGAACTCAATTTGTTATTACATTTATTGAAGTTGCAGCTTAATTTCTCCATAAACTGTTTGCTTAACAACATCCAACTATCTCCCGAAAGGGTATATTTAAATTTAAAAGAAACAGGTGAGGAAAGGCAGCTGTATCAGTGGAAGCCCTTTGGCCTACAAAAAGAATCCTACTGGCAGAGCTAACTGCTTTTTACTTGATCTATAAATAAAATTCACTGCCCTTATCTTGTGTATGACATAAAATGTGAAAGACAACAACATACCATTTCTGGAACTGGGCTGATAGCGTGTAGTAGAGAGGAGGTTTTTGTTTTTGACAGAGTAAACACGGTGTATCCAAAGCTCGAAAGTAGAGAGTCAAATCATAGAGTCATAGCTATTACTAAGATTAACTTTGTTATTTTAACAGGATTGTGTTTAAAGTACTGGCTCAATTATCACATTGAACCATTAACTTGACTTGAAATTTAATCAATATTTAGGCAAGGTATGTTTCATACCCAAGTTACTTTTTCATGCAGTCTTGTTAGAAATCTAGCATAATATCTGAAGGTCAAAATGCAGCAAATATTTTTTTCCTTTTTTTATTTTTTTATTATTTTTTTAATTTATTATTATTAAATTTTATTAGTTTTAATGAACATTTACAGGGATTTTGTGTTTTCATTCCTTCATTGCTGCACCATTCTCTCTACCCTCCTCCCCAGTTCGTTCTTCTTTCCCCGCCATCCAAATGTCTGTTTTAATTGTCTAATTGCCACAGGCAGCAAATATTTCTATTTGGTAAGTAAGTCACATTCCTTTTACCTCGTGATCACACATCTCATCTGATGTGGATGTTGATAAACACTTTTTATTTAATACTGATTTAATTACAAAGTTTGAATATACTGTTTTCCACAAAAGATCCTTCCCATTTCCTTCACCCCCACCCATTGCATTGTGAAACCCTTTGATTAACACCCCCCCCATCCTCATCCTTCTGTTTCTACCCTCCCCTGCCTTCAATCCTCATACTCATTCTACAATAATGGTTTTATACAGTATTTGTCCTTGTGGGACTGAGTTAGTTCACTAAGCATAATGCTCTCCAGTCCCTCCCAAGTTAGGTAGTAATTTACAAAGTCATTGCTCCTGCATGCTGCGTAGTATTCCACTGTGTGAAAGTACCACAACTTCTCAATCCATTTGTTTGTGGTTGAACATATGGGTTGTTTCCATGTTCTTGTGATGGTGAATAATGCCACTATGAACATTGGTGTAAAAGGCTCTATTTGAGCCTCAGTAATGGACTAGCTGGTTCATATGGAATTTCTATGCTCAAATGAGAAAAACCTTTTAAATGACTTTTTAATCATAGGAATAAGATCTAGACTTTTAACCAAGGATTTCCTAAGAAGACTCAAGGTATCTTTTGGCACCAGTTGTATGTACCTGATTTAAAACAAATTTAAAAGATGGTTGTATCCTTTTTTCACATCTATCCAATCTGTATGCTGATCAAATTGTTTGAGAAGCTAGACTATATGAAGAAAAATGTGGCATCAGGCTGCATTATATAAATACAACCTTGATTACAGAAAAAAGGAGATTTGAAGCACTTACTGCAGAAAATCAAAGGCTACAGCCCTCACTACGGGCTACATCTCCACATCAAGAAAACAAAATACTGTAATTTCGCCCTACCCATCCTCAGCCCTCTCCCCCCATGGGTTCTCAGACAAGTTTTACTAGTTACCCTTCTATTTTTACAGTAATGGTCTTATGCAATATTTGTCCTTATGAGACTGCGTTAGTTCACTCAGCATAATGTTCTCCAGCCTCTCCTGAATTACATAGTATTTTTCAATATCATTGCTCCTGAGCACTGCATAGTATTCCATTGTGTGAATGTACCACAATTGCTCAATCCATTTGGTTGTGTTTGGACATTACGGCTATTTCCATGTTCTTGTGATGGTGAATAATACTGCTATGAACATTGATGTACAAATCTCAGTTTGTGTCTCAGTTCTAAATTTCTTGGGTTATATTCCTAGTAGTGAAATAGCTGAGTCATACAGAGTTTCTATGTTCAACTTTTTGAGGAAACATCAAACTGTCTTGGAGTAGGAGGGTAGGGAAAGGAAATAGGAAGGATCTAGGAAAAAAACAGGGTAATGATAGGCAAGGCCCAATGGTGATTATTTTTATAAAACATAATGCATGAGAATGATTGTATGAAACACAATGTGAGTGAAGAACAGTGTGAAACACAATTATATGAACTTTGTAAGCAAACCAATTTTTTTAAAAAAAAAAAAGAAAAATAATGTAGGTTTCCCTTTTAAATCTAAAATCAGGGGCTCCTTTATTGCATGAGCAGAAATACAATAATTTAAAAATTTTTTAAAAAAGAAAAGAAACTATTTATCACTGGACCAATACGTAACATCATCAAAAATGGAGAAAGACTGAAGTTGTCAGGAATTTCATTTTACTTGGATCCACAGTCAACATTAGTCAACAAATTAAAAGATACATTGCCTGGGAGAAATCTGCTGTTAAGGGTCTCTATAAAGTGCTAAAAATCAGGGATGTCAAATTAAGGTGTGCCTGATGAAAGTCATGATATTTTTTTAATTGCTTCGTATGCATTTGAAAGTTGAATAATGAAAAAGGAAGAGCAAAGAAAAACCAATGCTTTTGAATTGTGGTACTGGAGAATAGTAATATAGATTGCCAAAGCAACACATAAATCTATCTTGTAGGAAGTACAACTAGAGTGCTCCTTAGAGGCAAGCATGGCAAGACTTTGTCTCCTTTACTTTAGGTATGTTTTACAGGAGGGGCCAGTCCTTGGAAAAATGACATAAAGCAGGGCAAAGCAGAGGGTCAAAGATAGAGGTGAAGATACTCAGGTTCCAACTTGAGGGTGCACAACAACAACATTGCAGTAATCTTTTAACTTTGATGTGTCTAAATAGTTGGAAGATCATGTAATCTTGAAAAAAGAAAAAAGTGAAAAATCTGGAGGATTCATTTCCACTTTCTTATAATTGTTTAAGTGATTTCAGTTTTAGAGAGTATAAGTTTCTGTCTTGTAGCTTGTTATATTTTGGAGGAACACTCTTCCACTTTGTACATGACTGCTTGTCAATTTGCTGTACTGAGGTAATCTGAGTTTGCTGTGATGCTGAACCTGTGCCATCATGGTTTACCAATGTGGACAGTGTTTGGTGGAGCTTCCAAGTTGTAGGACAGGTTTGGAAGCAGGAGTGGCCTATGAAAATCAAAGAGCTTTGAGAAACTTATCAAAAGGCATTAGGTCGTTTGTTTATGGAGTCACTATGAGTCATGCTTGACTGGATGGCAATCAACAACAACAAGTTTCTTTAAAATGATAAGCAAAATATTCTTGGTAAAATTGACAAATTACTACTTGGTCTTTACTTTTTCCTAAGTAACTTTAAGGCAATACAACATAATAAATCCACAGCACCATCTGTACAGACAATTTCTTCTCAACATTTGTGCCCTCTGGGCCAGTAGGATAATTCAGTCCTCAAATGCAAGGCAAAGACAAATATGACCTCTCAGGGTGTCCGAGTTCCCAAGAGCAGAATGAGGCCAAGCCTTCCGGTCTTGTGAGCAATTTGGTTGGCAGCTCTGTTCCTTTCTTCTCGACTAGACCCTCAAAGAACTTGTTCTCCATGGAATAACATCCATTTATTCCTGTGGAAATGGGAAAACAAGGGGGTTTTGTTTTTTATTTTGTTTTCTGTTTACAGAAAGGCTCTGTACAAAAGAAGGAACACATTAAAGTAAAAGCATTTTGAAATTGGATGAAGTTGTAACCAAGCTCTTCCATCCGGCTTGTGTTCTCAGACTCTGAAGGAATTTTTTAAAATGTGTTTTTCGTAATTGTAGAGGAGTTTAAATTTGTATTCATTCAATATACAAAACTACACTTAAGTTTTCTTAACTTAGTAATTATCTTTGTAAATAAGTACTTTGTTATTAATACACTTCTTGATTCATGCCATGTCTTTTTAATCATCTGTTATGCATCTGAGAGATGGACAGTGAATAAGGAGGGCAGAAGAAAAGTAGTTGTCTTTGTAACGGATATTTTTAGAGAAGGTCCATAATGTTCCTTGAATGCAAGGATGGTAAAGCTTCACCTTATATACTTTGGGCATGTTGCTAGTTTGTTCCTTAGAGAGAGACACCATGGTATGAAATGTGGAAGGTCAGTGAAGGAAAGAAAAACCCTTAACAAGATGAATTGACACAGTGACTAAAGCCATGGGTCCAAGTGTGTTAGAGATGATGAGGATGGTGCAGGATAGGACAGAGTTCAGATCTGTTGTTCACACAAGGTCATTAGGAGTCATACTCAATAAAATGGCACATGTCAAAAACAACAACACTGAATTAATATCCATAGTCTGTCAAAAGAACAATTAAGTCTGTCTCAGAAAAAGAGCAATCAGGATGCTCCTTTGAGGCAAGGATGATGAAATTTTTGTTTTACATGTTTTGGGCATGTAATAAAGGAAGGGCCATATCAGAAAGTATCAATCCTTGGAAAAAGACATCATGTTGGAAAATGTATAAGGCCAAAAAAAAGAAGATCCTCAACAATATGGACTGACACAGTGACTGCAAAAATAGGCCCAAGCACATCAGAGGTAATAGGGCTGGTGTGTAGTCAGTCCTTAGGGAATTGCACTCCTAACCCAAAGATCGAGCCTCTCTGGCAGTTTGACTCCACCAATGGCCCTGAAGGAGAAAGATGAGAAATCTCTTCTCATGTAAGTTACAGCATCGGAAACACGATGAGGGTCCCTGCTGAGACAGCATCAACTTGATAGTAGAAGGTTTCCAGCAGGATAGCAAAGTCTATGTTTGACATAACTTCTGATATTTCTTACTCTTATGAGATACTTATTGCCATATCTTGGTTTTCCAAAATTGGTTTGGTCGTGTATAGCTAGACCAGAGCAAACTGGAAGTGAAAGAAAGAGTCACTGTGTTCCTCAAAGGCTTATCAGCCTGAGAAGCAGATATGTTCACACAATGGGACAGGACACACAAAGCTCTAGATAATGAGGATTATATTTACTGTTGTTGAGAGTGGTCTCATCATCTCCAATTTCCTATTCTCATTCGGAAAATAGGTGTTCTCTTCATCAGTAAGGGGCTGAGACAAAGAAAACTAATTTCTTTGTTTTGGTCTAGTATTGATTCTTTCTTTCTTCTAATGTTTGCTTCTTATAAATAATGACTTCCAAGAGAACAAAGAGGTTCATCCAAGAGAGGGTGAAAGCAGGCTGCTCCTTGGTGTCAAGGATTCTGAAGTTCTGTCTGGCATACCTTGGACATGTTGCAAGGAAGGAACAGTCCTTGGAGAAGGACGTCATGCTTGGGAGGGTAGAGGGAAAACACAGAAGGGGAAAACCCGATTGACTCAGTGACTGGGGTTCTGGGGGGTAAGTGTGTCAGAGACCATAAGGTTGGCTCAGGACAGAGCAGAGTTTAGAGTTGTTGTACATAGGGTCTCTATGAGACTCAAGCAACTCAATGGCATATAACAACAAGCCACAAGAGCTCCCTCTAATAATAAAACTAAACATATTTTAAAAGTTTGAAATGAGATTGGAAGGAGAGGAAGATTTCCCCATTTGTGTTTTATGTATTATGGGAGTTTGTACAAGTCGCCACCCAGCTGGTAGACCAACTTGTAATCTTATTTTACAGCACTAGATGTAGGGTCAGCACAGTTCACCAAGGCTGAAGTTCTTCCGGCCACATCCACCCACCTTGTGACTGTAGTTGAACAAGTGCTGGATGAGTCAGCTTGTAAACACTCTGTGTTAAGTGTACCAGTAATGTCTCTGTTTGCCTTTGTGGCCCTGGACCTTCAGATTGCTGCATGGAACTCATAAAATAGAACCAAGAGTGGCCCGTCACAACAAATAAGGTCACTCTGTGGCCCTAACACTTCCCTCTGTAACAATATACCCTATTTATGTCTTGGTCATTTATAGACTTTCTTCACTTATGGTTAGAAGTAAATACAGAATGTCTCCTTCTTGAGTTAGTACTGATTCTTCTTCCTTTGGGGACTGTAATTTGTCCTTTCTTGAGACCAAATTAGAAAATTGTAATACAGTTATGGTTTTTTAGTTGTTCCTTTGCTCAGAAAAAAAAAATTATAATCATGGTTACAGTTCAGACTTTGTGTGTTTCTGGTTCTTGAGGATCCTCCATTATAATGATCAAGGGTGTGTGCAATGATCTATATGATAAGTACAACAGAGGACACAATTTTTACAATTTACTTCAGGTGTTTCAAATTCTTGTTGGCAGCTGTCTCTCAGGCTGTGACAAATGCTTCTGGTGCAGTTTGTGTGTTCAGGCAAAATTTTTGCTTTGCAGAAATTAACATTTAATGATTGCAAGCAATAACAATTTCTAAAGAATATTTTTAAGGTTTTTAAAATTACATTTTATTAATTTTAATGAACATTTACAGAGATTTTGGGTTTTCATTCACTCATTGTTGCACTATTTTCTCTACCCCCCCCAGTTTGTTCCTCTTTTTTCCCCCCCTTGAAAGTCTGTTTTAATTGTCCAATTGACACAGTGCTTGTCAAAGCCAGTTCTGATTAATCTCCTTTGTCATTGTGTCCTTTGTCATTCCCTATCACTCCTCCCTGAGAGAGACTTCACCCTGATTCATAAGGAAAAGGGGACGGAGTATTCTCTTAGCTACTTCCTCTGAAAAGGAATGCTGTAGGTTTCAGGGTGAAGGTCTTCTCTCACTACTCTAAAGGGCCCCTTTGGCAATAGGAAACACATAGACTATTATGGATACTGATTTTGCAATTTAGATGCACTGTTATCAGTTGTGCTTAGCCATACATGTTCATATTCTTGAAGATGCATCATGAAAGTGTTGCGGCCTAAGAAGACACAAATTTAACTAACAAGTTAAAAGTACATGAGTCAAAAATTAAAAAGCAATAATATTCCAAGTAGAGGTTCTAATAGTGGCACAAATCAAGTTACAGAGGGAAGGTAGTTCTTACAATAAAAGGCCTATTGACTAGCACATTGTCTATTATAGTATAAAGGTTAGGAACCACAAGATGTAGAGGCTCAACTATGTCATTTATTATTCTTAAGTCCTGGAGCAAATTCCATCTACCACTGGGTTGTTTTACAGCTCGGAAGTCCGCATGCAAGGCAGAGGTGAAGTAAGGAACTGCTTATGAGGTTTTCCGGCAATTCCAACAACTAAGAAATAATGAGAAGAGTTGGGACCTCAGAAGGATTTTAGGACCAAATAGTAGGCTCTTGTGTCCAGGAGAAAACGAATATACTTACCAGTAATGTTAATGCTCACCCACAGCTCTTCTAGGAGGATCTAAATCGTTGAAGCGTCCTCCTTTGTTTCCAGCTGGGAGCTGGGGCCTGTCAGTCCTATCAGCCATGAGGACCTGATGCGGGCCACTCTTGGCCAGTGTCCTTTTTTATGACTTTATGGAAACAAAGGAAAATGAAATCAGATTTCAGATGTATTACTCAGAGAGCTAGATTTCACTGCACAAAAGAAATCGTTAATTGCTTAATTAAACCATCTGAAAGACTCACATTTTGTCCAATTGACACAGTGCTTGTCAAAGCCAGTTCTGATTAATCTCCTTTGTCAGTGTGTCCTTTGCCATTCCCTATCACTCCTCCCTGGACGAAATGTTCTTGTTAATGTACCATCCAGTCAGAACTGACCAGTAGCTGACCCTCTCGAAGGCTTTCGGTAGCAGTGAATAACATAGGAGGAGACTGACTATCTTTCTCTTATAGAGCAGCTGGCGGATTTGAACCATGTGCCTTTCTGTCAGTAGCACCTATACATAGACTACAGGCTATCGAGCAAACACAGCAAGGGAACATTATATTGCTTAAAATTAGAAAAACTTAGGCATCCGGGTTGTATCCTTTCTCCATACCAATTTAATCTGTATGCTAAGCATATTTATTATTCAAGTATCTGGACTCTATGAAGAAGAATGGCATCAGGATTGGAGGAAGACTTATCAATAACCTTCATTGTGCAGATGATACAACCCTATTTGCTGAAAGTGAAGAAGGCTTGCTGCAGAATATCAAAGACTACAGCCTTCAAAGTGGCTTACATCTCAACGTCAAGAAAGCAAAAATTCTTGTCACTGGACCAATAAACATCATTATAGGTAGAGAAAAGATTGCAACGGTCAACAACTTCATCTTACTTTGATCCACAGTCAAAATGCTTGATATTAAGGGAGCTTTGGTGGCCTAGTGGAAAGAAGTTGTGCTGCAATCCAGAAGGTGTATGGTTTGAATCCACCAGATGCTCCACTGGAGAAGGAGGGGCAATTTCCTCCTGTGCCAGTGAGATCCAATTTCACTGCACAAAACAACTAAACATTCTGCTAAGATCTAAAACCAATACATAAAAAAAAAAAAAAAAAAAAACCAAACCAGAAAAAAACAACACAGTACCAGCAGTAAGGAAATCAGGAGATGTATTTAGCTGGGAAAATCTGTAGTGAACAATTTCTCCAATTTTTTTTTTTTTCCTTTCTACAGCCTATATTTTCTTTGTTCTTTATTTACCACTCTGACTCAGTGAGCTCAGCTTGGTAGTCCATAGGGAGATGTGCCACTAACCCAAAGGCCTCCTTGCCTCTCTGGTGGCCTTCCCTCTATCAGCTTCTCTAAAGAAGAAAGATGTGTAGTCAGTCTCCCCTGGTGTGACTTACAGCCTCAGAAGTTCAATGGTGAGTCAACTGTGAGTCAGTTACTCAACAGCAATGAGGTTTTTTCGTGTTTTGGGGTGTTGGGGTTTTTTTGAGAAATAATGATGTCAGTTTGAGGACTAAGATGTGACTGATTGAGGCCAAAGACTTTTCAGTCACTTGCTATCTGTCTGAGAGCTGGGAAATGAATAAGGCTGACAGAAGAAGAATTGATATTTTTCAACTGTGGTGTTGGAGTGCATAATTATCTCATAAACTGACAAAAAAGCAAACAGATATGGAGAAGGTGCAGCCAGAGTGTTCCTTGGAGGAAAAGATGATGAAGTTTCATCTTACATGCTTTGGGCTTCTTGTTGTTGTCATTATGTGTCATTTAGTCACTTGTAACTCATAACCACCCTATGTACAACAGCCCTGAACCCTGCTCTATCCTGTGCCAACCTTATTTTCTCTGACACACCTACCCTCATCATGTCTGTCATTGAATCAATCCATTTCATCCAGAGTCTTTCTCTCTTGTGCTGATGTTGCCAGTCAGCCCAGTGGTGAGAATCTTTGTTTTCTTGATGTTGAGCTTCAATCCGTATTTAAGGCTGCAATCCTTGATTTTGGGCATGTTGGTAGTGGTGGCTATTCATTGGGGAAGAACATCATGCTTGTAAAGGTGGAAAGGTGGCAAAGGAGAATAAGAACATCAGCCAGGTGGATTAACACAACAACAGCAGCAATAGTTTGAGTGTGTCAGAGATTGTGAGTATGGCCCAGGATAGGACAGGGTTCAGACCTTTTATTCATATTGCCACTATGTATGACTCAGTGACTCAATGGCACCTAACAACAACAAAAACCACCTATATCCTTAACACTATATTTGTTAGTGTTTGTTTTTAAGTTTTCAAAG
The DNA here is from genome assembly GCF_000299155.1 of Elephantulus edwardii. Classification (NCBI taxonomy): domain Eukaryota; kingdom Metazoa; phylum Chordata; class Mammalia; order Macroscelidea; family Macroscelididae; genus Elephantulus; species Elephantulus edwardii. The sequence continues at coordinate 985,909 of NW_006400145.1, forward strand.
TAGGCTTTTACTTCACTTTACATTAAGTCATAATAACTACAGTATTAAGGATTAATAAGCTTTGATTTTTAACTTGCATGTGAGTAGTTGATGGTTTGTTCCACAATCAATACCTTGCTTAGTTTAAACTGCTGATATTGAACTTCATAAAATCAATCTGATTCCTGAGCATACTATCAGGTGAAATCCATGGGTATAGCTTGCATTTATGTTTCCTAAAAAAGGTATTTGCTATGAATAAACCACTGATTGTGCAGAATTTTACCTTCTATCCCGGGCTTCATTTCTGTCACAAAGTCCTTATTTTCTGACTACTGATCCTTCTTCCTGGAGATTACTCACCCTTCCTAGTTCCCAACTTTCACATTCCTGTCATCTATCATTATTAATGGATTTGGTTACATGTTCGATCAATTTCTGACTGCAACAGTTCATAGAAATAATCTACTTTCTTCTTGTTGGCTCTGTTTGTTGAAATTTGAATGATAGTGGTATTAACAGGTCTTTC